>NW_020955514.1:970877-983181 GCF_003031625.1 Empidonax traillii
GGGTCGCCATCCTCTTGATCTAACTTTGAACCATGCAGGATGTTGGACTGGATGTGGAGTTCCTTTTCAACCTAGCTTTGTAATGCTATGACTTTATTTCTGATATTTTTCAACAGATACCTCCCCCTTCCTCATCTTTCTGTCACAAGGCTCAATGGAAAGACCCAGCAATGGGAAAGCTGACTGAGACGTCCCTGCACAGCAGGGGCAGGACAACTAATGAGCTATATGGCATTTTATTCTTTCCGTCTGGCTCCATGCAGTCTTTCCAAAGGGGCAACCCGGTTCTTTCAACCAGGTTCTTTCTCGTGTCCTTCTTTATAACCCTATCACTTCTGGGGAATGACAGATGGTGACAGCCAGATGACATCTGCAGAAGTTAAGGTACCTAACATGATTTGACCATGTTGCTGACCCAACAAAGACCCCAGTTAGTTAGCTCTGAAGATGTCATTGCAAAGCCTGGGACAGCTTCCTGCCTCTCAAGCCCTCCATCAGAGTGTTATTCAGATGAGACTCTCATTTCCTCAAGAATGAGGTTTTTTCCGTGTAGTGCCAGAGCCTGGATACATGCAGGGGCTGTGCAAATGAGTGCAAACCTATTAAGAAGGAGAGAATGCATTACTGAACTCAAATGATTAATCTCACTGCAGGTGTTGGCTCATCTGTCTGCTACAGACATCATGGAACTAAATGCAATGTGTTCCTACACGATGCTTTTTCTGACAGGTATAAAAGAAACCATTTTGCATTTCCAAGTGTGTCGTGGTCCAGGCGGGAAGCGGCATAGGTTTCAGGATACCAGCTTTTTTTATTGCAACAGTGTGTCTACCTTTATACAGTTCTGGGTGACACATGTACACACAGCATTGGTTTACCACTATCATAACAACTCTTGATTGGACATACAGCCACATGTCCCAACACAATAGGTTAACCTCTAACAGGAAACCCGCTCTGTGTTACAGTCCTCCTGTCCGTGGTTAACCCTCTGCCAGGTGTAAGAAGTTCCATCTTAGTATCTCAGTTTACAGAGAGCCCAGAACCAGCTGGGCTCCCCCACACAAGTGCAGGAAGCAGAGTTGCTAGCTGTGCTCTGAATGCAGCTAGGAGATCATCTTACAGGAGATGGCAGAAAAAGAAAAAAAGCAGAGGGCTTTTCATAGGCCATATTTGGACTTTCTAAGAGCATATTTACAGTGCAACTACTTTAGTTTATAGGCACTGCAATGACCGTAATCTCTTTTTTTTTTTTTCTGTGACCTAGTACAAGGATGCTCATTCAACTTGAAATCTGCTATTTCAGTTTTATTATATGTCACTGGCTTAAATAAAAAAAAAGGCTGAAAACCAGAAAAAAAATCCATAAAATATCCCCATTGTCCCGAGCTAAAATTATGTATTATACTTGAAAAAATTGCGGATTCAATATAAATGGAGTTTAATTTTTATTCAGTACGTATTCTGGTTTGGGAATGGTGCAGGAATGACTGAGAGCCCTTCTTTAATCTGAGGGTAGTAGGAAAAGCCCTTGTTCCAGCTATGCACGAGTATCACTTAACATGCTGCTGCAGTTTGCAATAAGGGGTGGCAGGTGCTTTTATAACTCTCTGACTCTTTTTCAGAAGTGTATGTTTGCTACAGGTGCAGGTGACCAGAAGAAATATCTCTATATCTAAATATTTGCATTTTCCATCAATGCCAGTTGTTTCAGAAAGAGTTTCTGCCTCTGCCTGCAGGGAATCCAGGTGTCATAATATGAAACTACTAAACTATACTTTTCCATAAGCAACAAACTCTTTTGAGTAGTAAGGTAAAACACAATGATGATCTAGATTTGCTTATCAGCATGGGATTTCTTCATACCTGAAAGTGAAACTGTGCAGAACTGGATATAAATCTCAGAGGATATTTATACCTGTAGCTCTTTTCACTCTTGGAGAGAGAAGCTGGCCCCTAAGGGTCAAAAGCAAGATAACACTTACGGACATGCTCTGCAAAAGGAGGGCCAGCTGTTGTGCTAAAGGAAGCTAATCCATTCATGTTCTCTGAAATGCAGCCTTTGGCAGGGATAGGGTGTTTGCAAAATATTTATAATAAATTGAATGTAGAAAATTAATTGAGCTCTCCAGAACAAACTTGCTGAATCTAAACAAACCAACATGTGACGGCCAAATTAAACTCTCAAGTGCAGAAGAATAGATAGAGTTGCATTGGTAAGATGAACCTTCTGAAACCGGATAATCTTTTACTTCTTAAGTGGTTTAATTGGTTTCATTGGGATGACTCCTGGAGTGCTTACTATAAAGGTGTTGGAATCTGCCCCCCTCCAAGAAAAGTTTGAGAACTGTTCAACTGATAGGGGAGAACTGTGTTTAGAGGACACCGCAAAAATTTAAAATAGGTGAGAAACACGCAAGATCAATGCTTGAGGAGCTGCAGCAGCAGTTCTGTGGGTAAATTTCACAGACTTCACATGAACAGCAACAGGCACTGATACGTATCCAAGAATTAGCACCAGGATCTCAGGCTAGATGTGTGATTATAAGAGGATTGACTGTTGTTTTTTGTAAGTAAAAAACTACGCATGGAGGTAGAAGAAATTGTGCATTACTGACTCCTGAAAAAAGCTCCAGGACATTTTGGGTGTGTCAGGATGAAACCTCTGCGAAAATCTGGGGACACTGGAAGGGATGGTGAGGACACCATCCCTCTGCACCTGGCTGAGGCTAAGGACACTGTGCTCATACATGGGGTTACCACTGCTGGGAGCAGAGCGTCACCCTCTCCAGGTTATTAAGTGATCCAGCTGCTGTATGCCTCTGTTGAAGGGCAAGGATTAGTTATAGAAAAGTTACAGGGGGAAAGGAAAAAGGTGAAAGTAAAATAAAAGGAAAAAATACACAAGAGGAAGAAGAATGACAGAGAAAAGCAAGGGGGGGAAATGTAGATATAGGGAGAACAACTGAACCAATGGCAAAGTTCTCTTTTTCTTCCTGGTCTACTTCATATCTGAAAGTGTGCTTTTTTGAGTTGCCTTATTAACTCTTCTCCTGGAAGGAAGTTTGCTCTCCATCCTTACCCACTTGCAAGGTTTCAGGACAGAACATTGAATGGCAAACAGCAGACCTCTCAGGGGTCATTTGTTTGGGGTTTTCCACTCAAACTGAAAGAGAGCAGATGTCAACAGCCAAGACTTAAGGCTTTTTAACATGGTTTTGTGTTGAGGCAGGAGTCTGGGCCCAGGGTTAAGGTGCTTCTTGCTGGGAACAGGGCAGCTGTGGCTGCATCCTATCTGTGTGCAGTCCAGCAAGCAGTGTGCTCTTGGTCCTAGCATTTTGACTGCTTCCTTTACCCTAGCTTTAAAATTGTTATCTTTTTCTAAAATAAAAGAAACTGAGGAAGAGATCAATTAAGTATTTATAAATACTTTATAAGTACTTTATAAAAACAATAAAATTCCAATTCAAATAATTGTATTTTACCTAATTTACAGTGGCATATTAAACAGTGACAGTGATGATTAGGGAAAAAAAATAGTCCGCTTGATGAATTCAAAGCAAAAATTTAATTACTTGTCTCTGCACCTGCGTCTCAAATTTTATACACACTCAGTTGAAAATGTTCAGTTCAGTCATTATGATATTTATAAAGGACGAACTTCAATGATTTCTCTGATATATTCACTTAAAAAGGCTTATTCAGTGTCAACATAAACTACACACTGCCTGAAAGATGGAAAATACCACTCCTCTGAGTGCCAGGCATATTTCCAATACCTTTCATCTCAGAAGACTAGCATGACAAGGTGGTACTGAAAAGAGGGTGGTGCAGCTGAAACCTGGTCTCCAGAAGACTGTCTGGATCTTGTCAGCTCATCACAGCTCATCAGGATCAGGGTAGCAGGAGCTCCAGCACGTGCGTGGGAATAACATAAATCACATGGCTGTGACACTGATGCATAACAGGTAAATAATGAGCTGAATATCCTCTTTGTCATGACTGTTGGAAACAGTTATTGCAAACTGAATCCGGCACAACCCTTTTCTCCTCTGGCTATCGACTGGAAGTGCTTTATTGCTCTTACAAATATATAGTAGGAATTAGTGGCTATTTAGATCAACTGGAATGGCGGACTTTCTGGAATCTTTAGCCAGTACTTAATGTGGACACTCATTTGATCAGTTGATTTCACAAGGAAGATGGCATGAGGATTTCGCACAACTGGGAAAAACAAAACAGTACAAAGCTATACTTTGGCCTGACTCATATGGGTAAAAGAGTTAAAATCTGTATTCTTATACAGCCCCAAGAAAAATTCACAAAACTCTTTGTAAGTAAGTTCTTGATATAATCAGAACTTTTAGCTTCTTTACAGTTATTTTTTCTGTTATATTTTTATTCAAGTTCATCAGGCCAAGTGTAAACAAAAGGGAATAGTGATGAGTAAACTATATTTAAGCATTACAAGAACCAAACTTCAGCACCTAATGCTGCTGGGGGTACCTAACATCTCTTCCCCAGCACCCTCCTTTCCTCTCCTCCCATTATTTCCAGGTATGGCCCCTACAACCTTTGCAAATATGGGACTTTTTGATCTTGGGCAAGAATGAGGAGGAGGGGGCATGGCCCTCTGTTCCCAGAACACAGGGAGAGGTTGATTACAGCAAGGATCAGGACTGGGTGCTTTAACATGGGTCTTTGCACAATACTCTCTCATAAAAACACTGAAGACTCATTTCTTGTCGAGTGGTGCAGGCAGGCAGGAATGTGACTTTAAAAGAGGATTCTTCGGATTGTCGTATCTGTGTTTCAAAAATAGTTTCTGCATCCTCCTTCACTGCACTGATGGAGTGGACTGCAAAGTGGGTGGAGTGTCCTGGAGCAGAGGCACTCACAGTCCTCAGCACCAGGGACTCCTCGCCTCTGTCATTTCTCTTCTACAAGCGAGGACATGGGCATTCTGTTTAAAAAAGTGTCCAAGTTCAGCTCTCTTTGTCTTTAAGAGTCTTCTAATTTATTTGTTTATTTGTCTCACAACCTTGTGCTTCTCAAACAAGAGCTGTGTCAAACCATTCCCATTTATTAGCCTTGCCTAACCATTTTGAAAACTGCCCTGTAGATTGTATCAATTGCAGTGAATTACATTCCTCAGTTATTAATTTCTGCCATCAATCACACTTTATCTTTTCCCCAGCCAAAGAAGTATCTTGTCACTTCTTGTATGGAATAGTACACCAATTAAATTTGATTTATACTGTTATTTATTACATTCAATTAAATTTAATACACAGGGTATAATTTTTCCTTCTCAAAGCTTTAGGAATAAAATCAGATACCTTTTCACTGGTAAATGATAGGTTAAGCAGAACCTCCACAACATTAAAAGTAAAAAAAAGCAGACACCATGATTCCTTTCATTGGTTTGTGACAACCAAGATACTGAGGTGTGGAGATACTGTTGGGTAATTCTCATGATAATTTAAAATTATTGCACATTATACTCTCACTTTATCACTCACAAAAATGACTGTGCTGGAATAAAGCACAACTTCACCTTCACTGTAAAACACAAGCCTTTTTTAGAATTTGACTTGGGGTTTTACTGCACTTCTTTATTTCCTTCTCTCCTTCTCTGCTCCTACACCTGTATCTCCATGTTTATATTTATGTTTTTCCTTCTTCCTGACATTTCCTACTGAGAGAACTGTCGTGGTTTTGCTCTGGGTCAATTTGCTCACACACCCCCCACACAATTACTATTAGTTGAGGGAAGGTTTATGCAGACAAAACAGACTTGATTTGGGAAAATGATATTAACATTTATTTTAACAAACTAAAAATTACTAAGGAACTATATCTATAACAATTCTACTTAAATAAAAAGTACTATGTATTTACAGAAATGCTTCTCCCCTCTTTATATCAGTCCAAGGAGGAGAAGCAGTTTCTTTCTCCATTCTCAGAGCTCCAGGTCTCTTCAGTAACTTTGCATCACTCTCATCACAGTTGGAACTCTTTTTCTCTTGCTCTGTGTTGGCCTCCAGGGCTGGGCCTACCACCCTCCTGGGCTAAGACCGGAGCCTGGGGGTTACCCAGACCCTGAAGGTTTTTCTCTTCCATGGGCTTGCAAGGGGACACTCCCTTACCATGGATCTTCACCACAGGGTCAGAAGGGATAATGGCTTATGAGTCCACCCCTGTTTCCTGTGGAGGTCCCATCCCACGGGAGAACAGTCCTTGATAGACCTCTCTTACAGGGGTCTAGCATGAATCCCTCACTCGGATCCCAACACCCTACCAGAGCCGTTCTTGCTCCAGCGTAGGTTCTCTCAGGGTCACAAATCTCCAGGACTCTGCTTCACCTCAGGTCTCTCATAAAGTCTTGGCTTCTTCATGCATCAACTTACTCCAGTGTAGGCTCTTCCACGAGCAGCATGGGGGTCTTCTCACCCCAACAAACTTCCATAGGTGGCAGGGATTTATTTTTCAGTCTTTTTCCTGCTGAAGATCGAGAGCGAAAGGGGGGAGAAACCAGCCCCCCCTTCTAACTTCTCTCTCCTCCGGCTGCCAGCTTTGACCATGGAGGTCCCTTATGTCTCTGCAGGAATTCTTTCTGCAGCTTTTCTGTCCAAGTAGTCAGTCCTCTAAAGTTCTTTTTCTTCACTCTCTTACAAGAGAGAAGGGGGGCTTCAGTGGTACACCTGCCCTTGGCCCAGGGCCGGGGGAGGAGAGGGCCTTGGCCCACCTCTGGGCCCACCGCCGTCTCTCCTACGTGGCTGCCGCTCCTGATTTCAACTGTGCCACCCAACTTCTCTTCCATTTTCTTAAATATGTAATTAGCAAAGGTGGTACTGAGAGTTTTAATTGGCTTTTTTTGTCCAGAAATCCACCTGGATAAAAACCATTCTCAGCCCCGGGGGCTGGCCGACTGGGCAAAACAACGACAAGAACATATAACATTTTAAAAATCTATGTCTGGACACAGAGAAGAATAGGAATTGCCATTAATATAATTCTCATGTTCAGTCTACCATTATGAATTCTGTCAGCTTCTCCAGCTACTCCGCCCTTTGATCTGAGGACAGGAAGCAAAATAAGAATGCAGAAGAAAGGCAACAAATACAGCTCAATGACACAAACTGCTATATGATAACATGGAAAATCTTTGTGGAAATGGGTGGGTAAAATAGAATATTTTGGAACAAAAGGCAATTGCAATGAGAATCATAGAGCTGAGATGAGCATCTTGGCATATCTGTAATTCTAACTGTTATTGCTGACTGGAGCAAAAGAGAAACAGAACATGGGCACTAACTTCCTCACAGATTCCATATGTACTGGCCACTGCCTAAAAGCATTTTTACTTTGAAATAGGAATTCAGCCTATCATTCTGGAAAAAAAAAAATCCCTTGAGGTTTCTTCCTTTAAATTAGATTGCTTTCCCCAAAGCAAGAAAGCAGTTTGATAACCTCCTCAGACACTACATATTAAAATGAAAACATTGTTTCTTGGGACTGTATATATTTTTTTTAAAAAAAGTGATGATCTCTGGGAAGAGTTTCATCCTATTGGTGTATATTACACATAAGCACATCTCTGCTGGCACTTTGAATCCCATGGGCCCATGGAGTGACACACAAGAGATTTTGGGTTCCTTTGACACTTTTGCTGAGCCTTTGCAGATGTGGTTTTTGCTGAGTCTTCCCTAGGGAGCTAAGCCATGATGTGACTGCAGTGTTTAGGCACTCATCCTCCTGTGTAAAGCAATTTAAGAGACTTAGAATAGATATGTTATTCAAATGTGCCTTTTAATAATTATAGGTCAAAGTTTTGTTTTCTTTCATTATGGTATTTATGTAAGATTAGAAAAATCTTTGCATAATTATGCAAATTATTATCCATAGAGTGGTGAAGAGGCAATCTGTTGAAGTGAAATGAGAAAACTTGCAGGTGATAATAGAATAGAGGAGGGGGAAAAAGATGTGGTGAAATGGTTTGCAGTAAAATCTTCCTTCCCCTCGCAAAATCCTGAACAGGGAAAAAATCACGAAGGCTGTGAAATAGCTGGCAGAAAATTCAGCCAGTTAGTATGCTACTAGAGGAATAAAATGAACTGTTAATACACGAGTTCTCAGTGATACCAGAGGTCTGCAAAATGTAGTCATGATGCTCAGGATAAAGACTCTGACAGAGGTAACATGTACAGAAACGTAAATGGTGTGTGGAGTGAAAGAAGGTACAACATGGTTAAAAACCACTCTGAAAAGGAGATAACTGTGACTCATTTAAAACTAAATCACCTAGTGAAAAGATGTGACAAAAAATGAGTAAACAAGCAGCAAGAGAGGATTTTTAACAACACAGTACCAGATCTAGGTTAAACAACATATGGTGTCTGTCAGGCAGCTGCTTATTGAAGTGGGGGCAAAATAGGGTGATCAATCATATAGATCGGAAAAGAATTGCTACAGTGAAAAACTACAAGTGAAATCAAATTGTGCATTGAAAGGCTTAAATGTGCCTGTTTGAAATTAATTATTTCAAAATAAATTTTAGGTTGAGTTAATATTTTTTGTTACTTCCATCTAACAGATGGTATTGGGTAAAAATAGCATAGTCACCTCACTAACACATCACCCAGTCAGATGCGATCGACACTATCTACTTTTTTAAACCATAACCTTCCAAAAGAAAAATGTAAGCTTTTCCAGAGTGTCTCCAGTAACCTCTAGAGAAATCCAACGCATGCTTTTTACTCATACATAGCTCCCAAAATCCAGTAATATCATGTTTCCATGGTACAGGAGATCAAAGAAACACAAGTCTGTGGGAGGGGGTCGCTGTGCCTGAATCATAAATTAAGGGGAACATCTGGGAGAATCTATGAGCTCTTAGAGAAACGCCAAAATTCACTGTATTAGTGACTAATCTTGATCCCACAAGCAGGCAATATAAACAGTACATCTTACTAGACTTTATCTCTTGGAAAATGAGTTTAGTGTCTAACATAACACAGCCATATCAATTGATTCCTATTCCCAGTTTTCATTTAATTTGAAATATTACATGGCCTCTTTAAATTCAGGGTTTAACTCACTGACTTCATACCAGATCACTGGGTATTACCTATCAACATATTTTTTCAGACTAGGAGTGAATGCATTACTTATAGTTGTTTGGCAATAATTTGCGTAAAACAAAAAATGCCTACAGTTCCACAAACTTTCACAATAATCCTTTATTCTTTGCATACTGGTGCTTCAATTCACTGACTAACTCACTTCTCAGAAAACTGGCATATTAGGGGAAAAATTATCCTTATCTTCTTTGGAGTAAAATGTATCTATGTGGAACAGCCAGCCTCTGGAAGGCAACAAGCTCTCATACATCTCAAGTGCCAGGTTTACTTAACTGTGAGCATTTTTCAAGAGGCTGTAAAATCTCATTTTTACTATTGCAGGTAAACTACTGTTTAAAATCTGATTATGCATACATATATATATGAAAATGTATTTTTTAGTCCTCTAAAATAACTTTTTTATGAAGTTTTCTGCTTTTCTTTCCAGCTGCACCTTTATGACAAGAGTTGAAGATCAGTGACATTTTCAATTTGAAGTTATAACTGATTGTAGAAAACCCATATGTCCTTTACCACCTCAAAGTGATATAACAGGGATTTTATAACTCTGAAGATCCAGTGACTTCATATGTATGGTCCAATTTGCTGACATGAAGGAAGTTGAAAAACAGATATCTTGAGTATGGAAATATATCACTATTAAACTCAAATATAATTAATTCATTAAATGTAATCAGTTTACATTGGGAATAAATCATATTGGAAACAAATCATTTAATTAATTTGGTAAAGATTAGGGCAGACATGAATCTGTGACCACACCAAAGGAATCAAAAAGAAATACTGAGCTAAGTCAAAGAGTAAGGTGGGAATGCAGTCAAGACTGAGGCAGTCACAGTAGTACAACAACTGATGGTACAAGAACAAGTAGTATGAGGATTGGGACTTAAATACTTAAATTTCAGTAAGGAAAAAGGCTTTTGTAGAGGGCAAATAGGAATCAGTGAAACCCATTTTGAAAATATCAGAAGAGAAGTGGTTCCCAGTAACTCCTCATCTGGCATCTGTCATGGCTTTATCTGGATTATTTAAACCCTTGTAGATTAAAAATCCAGGACTTGGATTCGGTTTTGCTGATATGAATTGTCTTCTTTGAAGTACTTATAAACATCTACTGACATTTATATATTATATTAATGTTTTTCCCAGATTTCTGTTACAAAAATGGGCATCATAATTTCAGTTATCATGAAAGAATGTTAGACGATTATCTCCTTTCATCCTTAAACCCATGAAAGGCTTAAATCTAAGAAATTAGACTTTTAGGGATGTTAAATCCTGAAGTTCGGGATCTGCAATTGAAATGAAAAACATCAAGTCTAACTAAGTGCAAATTACCCCAAACACGAAAACATATCTATTTATTTTGAACAACCAAGTGTAATTTTTGGTCAGTTCATACATTCGATTTTTGTTGCTCTTTTTTTTCTTTTAATCTGTCATTTTGATTGAAAATTATTTCAGAATTGTAGAATCTGGGTGGTCTAGCTTGTAAGGTTCAAGAAAAACTGTCTGACACTCAAGACTTTCACTGCTTCCAGAGCAGAGCAATACCAGCCTTGTGGCTAAAGGTATCTGGAGGGGGAACCACAAGAATTACATTCATTAGAGAGAGACCCTTTCAGAGAAAAGATACAGAACTCAATGATGATCTATATTTTATGATAAAAGATGCATCACATTTGACAAAACATTTCCGCAGAGTTGTTTGCTGCAAAATTATTCCCAAGTTTTAAGTCAGTGAAATAATCAGTCTTGATGCCTATCATAACATCCAGTTATTAGGACTTCGTAAAACTGAGCACTATAGTTTCTGGAAGCATGACATTTTTTACCACTAATCTGTTCTGTTACAAAACCCACAGATCATTTGGAATCAAATTTGATACCTCGAGCTCTTTTGACTAAGTTCTGTTTTATAAAATCAAGAAGGAAATGTACATAATTCTTTTTTTTTTCTTTTTTAAGTTTCTTTTCTGTCCTGAGGTAGCTGCTTGTGAAGGCATAGATAACTATCAAGTTCAATGTAATTGATATTTCCCATGCTGTAGGTTAGATCTACAGACCTTTTCCTCTCTAAACATTCTTGCATTTTCAACAAAGTTTCCCGTCAGACATGGATCAGTGAAATGTTACAATTCCTCAGGATACAAAATTACTTATTTTCAACTGTATTCCTAATTTTTTTGCAGGTATCTGAATGAGTGGATTGATTTCCCAACTGTGTTGCTCACTGAGGTGTTCAGTGTCACTAGTTTGTTTGAAAACCTGGAATCTTCTTCAGGTATGGATTTGTATGCCCATTTCCTTTTTTTTTTTCTCCTTTTTTTTCTTCCTTTTTTTTTCCCTTGTTTTTTTCCTTTTTTTTTTTTTTTTTTTTTTTTTTTTTTTTTTTCCCCCATGTGCTCAATTGCCATCCATATGAAATACCAGGAGTTAAGGTAAGATTTTTTTTGTTATCAAGGCAGAAAATAGCAATGGAGCTGGAATTTCAGGAACAGGCAACCTGAAAAGACAAAATATTTAGAAAAGCAGCTTGTTCTCCGAAGTTAAAGATTCCTTGGCACAGCCCAGTTCACAGTGAGAAATGGCAGGTGCCACCTCTGGGGGTTTTGTTTGAGCATAGTTTGGAAGGAAACTGGGACAGGGTTCACATGTACCAGTCACTGCATTCATATACTAAAACTTGAAGAATTATGTTTCTGTGGTGGCAACAAAGTTCTGTCAATTAAATGAAGCCTCAGCTGAGAAGTTGTCATAAATCTTTGCTATTCAAGGGTGCTGGAGACATACTGAGGTGATGAGCTCAAGAAGATGCCACCTACGGCGATATTTTTTAAAAAATGGAAATGCCTCATAGTCATTTCTGTTTAATAGTCAAATGGAGGCAGCACTTCATTTATTCTTTTATTTGAATCTTTGTACTGGCTTTTGTATAATTAATTGAGAAAATATAGTAAAGTATAATTGAGCCGATATTCCTTTTCGAGGAAGACTTATGTTTTCATTTCCTTGTGGGACAAACAGAGGCTTCTTTTTCCACTACATATTCATGTGCCACTTCTCTAAACTCAGGAGGGGATGCACACATGCACGAAAGGAAATACATAAGCATGAACAAATCAGAAACACTCAGATCTGAGGCATCTCAAATTTAAATA
>NW_020955514.1:983690-1005002 GCF_003031625.1 Empidonax traillii
ATACCAGCAAAGTCTCAGAAGAGCTACTGTAATTACTGCCTTCTGAGTCCTGTGGATTTTAGAGGCAATGGGACATCTATTATTATGACAATATGACATTAATTGTTATTACCACTGTTCTGTGGTAAAAGTAACAGCAGGCTTGGTTTGGTTTAGAATGGTCAGATTAAGAACTTTTAACAGCCTAATCTCAGAGATCAGCAGGAAGACAAGAGCTCTGACATGCTTTACAGGCACCTCTTCAGGCTTTTCTAGCATGAGCCAGTGATCCCATCAAGCTGAGAGTGATGTAAAATTCCCAGTGCAGGAGCTGATCTGTCTAGAAAAGTGTGGAGAGTGTCTGCTGCAAAGCCACTACCACAGCAAAAAGAGCATTTGCAAATTTTGCTTCCAAACTTCTTTGCTTGGCACAGAAGTTGCAACCATGTCTACCATTTGGTTCACCAGACCAGTGTCAATCTGAAGTTTTTTGCAAAAGTCACTTTTCATGTCAGCAGACCCCTTTTTGTGCTTTCATTTCTCTCCTTCTTGTGCATTTCATTTGGGCTGCCAGTTGGAATGAAAAATATTGGTATTCTCTTGCCTTATAGGAATTCACCTGCAGCTGTCTACGGAAGACATTAAGTCAGACTGTGTTATCTTTGCCAGTTTTGCTAATAGCACGTGCCGCCTTTTCATGCTTCCACACAGACTCTTGTTGATCCTTTTATTTACCTTCCAGCCACACTGGCTCAGAATGACTCATAAACATGTGGTGGGACAGGTAGATAGGCTTTTACAAGTGGCACCTTTGTCTCTATCAGCAGGGCTGACAGGGATCAGGCTGTCATCTTTTGACAGCTCTTGTTTGGACCAAGAGAGGTCACTTGCAGTTCAACAACCTGTCATCTTCCATCAGCTGAATTTAAGGATGAGACTAAAATAAAAACCTAAGTAGAAAGACAAAGAGCTTAAATCCCTAAATACCTCCATGTTTGCAAGATGAACACAGTCTCTTGATGGCTGGCTGAGTCGTCTTGTCTGTATATTTTCCTTATAGCGGATTTCTCTCAAAGGTGCCGTTGGTTCACACAGAATCTTTTTGGTTTTGTTTTTAGCTGTGGGGAAATGAAATAATAAATAGGACTCCACACTGGCATATTATGATTTTTTTTAAAATGATTGTTGTTATGTGTGATGACCAGTTCTATGGGGTGTTTATAAGGACCATAGAGAAAACTTAAGTTGTCCTGAAAGCCTTGTTTTTGTGTTTAGGAGATTTTGGTAAACTTTGACATGAAGAGTTGACTCTTATGTTTGATGTTACTCTAGCTATTTTGAAAACGGTGTCTACATTCGATATCGTACCGACGGGAGCCTCTTCAATCTAAGGCGTCTGAAGGCCCACTCTAAGACCTTAAATCATCTTATCCGTGAGCTGCTTTATGCTGATGATGCCGCTCTCGTCGCCCACACAGAAGTAGCTCTGCAGCGTTTAACATCCTGCTTTGCAGAGGCTGCTGNTTCTGAGTCCTGTGGATTTTAGAGGCAATGGGACATCTATTATTATGACAATATGACATTAATTGTTATTACCACTGTTCTGTGGTAAAAGTAACAGCAGGCTTGGTTTGGTTTAGAATGGTCAGATTAAGAACTTTTAACAGCCTAATCTCAGAGATCAGCAGGAAGACAAGAGCTCTGACATGCTTTACAGGCACCTCTTCAGGCTTTTCTAGCATGAGGCAGTGATCCCATCAAGCTGAGAGTGATGTAAAATTCCCAGTGCAGGAGCTGATCTGTCTAGAAAAGTGTGGAGAGTGTCTGCTGCAAAGCCACTACCACAGCAAAAAGAGCATTTGCAAATTTTGCTTCCAAACTTCTTTGCTTGGCACAGAAGTTGCAACCATGTCTACCATTTGGTTCACCAGACCAGTGTCAATCTGAAGTTTTTTGCAAAAGTCACTTTTCATGTCAGCAGATCCCTTTTTGTGCTTTCATTTCTCTCCTTCTTGTGCATTTCATTTGGGCTGCCAGTTGGAATGAAAACTATTGGTATTCTCTTGCCTTACAGGAATTCACCTGCAGCTGTCTACGGAAGACATTAAGTCAGACTGTGTTATCTTTGCCAGTTTCGCTCATAGCACGTGCCGCCTTTTCATGCTTCCACACAGACTCTTGTTGATCCTTTTATTTACCTTCCAGCCACACTGGCTCAGAATGACTCATAAACATGTGGTGGGACAGGTAGATAGGCTTTTACAAGTGGCACCTTTGTCTCTATCAGCAGGGCTGACAGGGATCAGGCTGTCATCTTTTGACAGCTCTTGTTTGGACCAAGAGAGGTCACTTGCAGTTCAACAACCTGTCATCTTCCATCAGCTGAATTTAAGGATGAGACTAAAAGAAAAACCTAAGTAGAAAGACAAAGAGCTTAAATCCCTAAATACCTCCATGTTTGCAAGATGAACACAGTCTCTTGATGGCTGGCTGAGTCGTCTTGTCTGTATATTTTCCTTATAGCGGATTTCTCTCAAAGGTGCCGTTGGTTCACACAGAATCTTTTTGGTTTTGTTTTTAGCTGTGGGGAAACGAAATAATAAATAGGACTCCACACTGGCATATTATGATTTTTTTTAAAATGATTGTTGTTGTGTGTGATGACCAGTTCTACGGGGTGTTTATAAGGACCATAGAGAAAACTTAAGTTGTCCTGAAGCCTTGTTTTTGTGTTTAGGAGATTTTGGTAAACTTTGACATGAAGAGTTGACTCTTATGTTTGATGTTACTCTAGCTATTGCATACAGAGAAATCCTAAAAAAAAAAAACTGATGGGGAAACATCTGTAAAGATTTGGAAAAAAATCATCTGGAGTAGTTCCTTCAGCGATTTTTCTATTAATCCCATGCCCAGACCTCAGAATCATATTGACAAAGACAGGTAAAAATGTGGAGTGACAATGTGCCCTGTTATGCAAAATAATTTATTTTTCACTCTAAACCCCAAACATGTGAGCACTAAAGACAGATGACACTGCCTTAGAAGGGGTAGTCATTCAATGCAAGGAACCTTTTCGATAAATGTTTTAAAAGGACGAAAATTGGCTTTGAAGGTGTTGGAAGTTGGATTTCTTGGAGAGAAGAGATGGGAAAAATATATCTGCAACTAGGCTGCTCTTAATAATGTAGGATATTGTCCTGTCTCTGCTCAGGTTTGTGTCTGGACTTGAACAAACTCTGATCACAGACTGATCTTGAGAGAACTTCTCTTCTTTCAGAGGAGTGTGATTATGCAGGAATGTTATTTTTTGAACTGGGAATATTACCTTTACATGTCTCAGATGTGAAATTCAAGTGTGGCACTTTGTTAAACTTTAAATTAATGATAATTCAGAAATTATGCCAAACTAAAAATATTCCTCTTACATCTTTAGGTACTACCACTGGATGGTTTAAAGCCTAACAGTTGGACTTGGACCTATATATTTTACCCAGAATTTAAGCTATATTAAATTTATGTTAACACCTTGTTGATTTTAATAGTGTCCAAAATACTGTAATGACTGTAACTCTGGATGTAGTTTCAGTCTAGTTCCAGTATTCACTCCTTTCACTTTCCTGAATAAAAAGCTATCCAAATACTGTCCTTTATGCAAGAAGAATAAAAGGTGACTGTGGCAAAGCCCATTTGAAATGACTCTTCCTCCATTATTTTGAGTTATTTTTGTTTAGAATGGCTTTTTAAAAGAACATTTATATGCACATACAAAAAAATGGGAAGAATATCAGCTAGCTCATACCAATTCAATATCATTCTGGCATAGAGTTCAACAATGTAGTACAGTTAAGTGTGATCAGTTCATCAGAGGTCGTAAGTACTATCTGAAATACATACTCTGGTATACTCCAGGGAAGCCTACTTCTGTAAGTAGTGTAATTCTAAGTAGATGTCAGTGCCAAATTGTTCAGTAATGTTCTGAAAGCATCCTCTCTTCTTCCTCAGTTTTCTGTTGTATCTGAGCTATACACATCTCTTCAATTATTTAAAAACTAATCAATGATGGAAATTCCTTAGAACAGTGTCAACTCTGTAATGAAGCTCAAGAGTCCACTATGATTACAGGAAATATTCTGGGAACTTCTTTTAATTTCAAAGTGACAATTAATTCAAAAAAATGATAGGTATCCAATCTCTAATAAATTAGCTTGGGAAATGTTAGATAATTTCTGTGGTTTTTGAGACCAGAAAGTGCCAGTCTGATTGCTTAGGCTGAACTCATTATACACACTATAAACCCTTATTCAGTGACTTGTGCATCAAGTAAAATGTTTTGCTCCAATTTTCTTTACATTGTTTTGATCATTTTAAATTCTAAAACACATGGAAAGATTGGGTGAAAGTGGTGACGGAAGAGAAGTGCAGAACCTTAAAACTTACATCTGCATTCTGAATATACATAACCACACAGCTTTATGTATAGTCTCAAGTATAAATGTGTTGCATATGTGTATATATTTACATCAGTGTGAAGGGAAACACCACCATGATCCATGTTCACATAAACAGAAGTCATGAATTACCATCCTCTGCTACAGCCTCCTGATATTCTATTCCAAATTTCTACTCTTTTTCTAATGTGATTTTGCATTTTTCATTGTACTCTGGTATTTGCAGAAGTTCCTTACTACAGCAGGTTTGAAAGTAAAAAAAAAAAAATTTAGATAAAACATTATTCATTGGAATTTGATGATTTAGCCAAGCTGTCACATTTGATGCAAATCAATTCATTTCAGTCAAATTCAGGCAGTGGTGATGTTTCTGTCAGCTTCTCCTGGCACCCTGTCAGTCACTTCTGTGGCTTGTAACAGACACCAGAACTCCTGGTAAGACCCAAGGCAGAGATCAGGACTCCCTCAGATTTTTATAGGAGGAAAATCCCCTTGGATTGTTTCGGATCTCCAACCTCACATCTTTTAATGAAAAGTTTCAGACTTGAGCTTTTCAGTTATGAGCTGGCAGTTGGCCAACACCTGAAGAACCATGAATCTGGGGTGAGAGACAGCTTTTTCCATGTAGTTTTACTTGTCACAAGATACCTCTGTCAGGCTAGATGGTAGATCTGAGTATACTCTGGATACCTGCAAAACTTCTCTAGTTCATTTCTTCTAATGTGCAAGTTAAAAATTTGGTTTTAGTATTTAATCTGTAACTTTTGTTTTCTTTTTCTTTTTACTAGATAAATTCAGATTTCTTAAATGATATTTTCTTTAACTTGGTATTCCAACTTATATTCAAAAAAGCAAAGACCAAGGCCATCAAAACCTTGATGAAATAAGGAATGTCTTAAGCAATTTATCATAAGAATAAAGCCCAAAATATCCAAAACCAACAATAAAAGTCACCACACAAGAAACAAACTCCAAACGCTGGAGGCAAAGAAAAAACTGATTTCAAGTCACAAATTTGTAAAATTTTGTCACAACATCATATTTATTTGTAAAAATATTTAGATCTACATCTGCTTATACCTGCATGACGCTGCAGTTTAAGTTCCCAGCAAAGCACACTGTATCTATTAAAAAAAAAAAAAACAACCCAAACCCAGAGTATAAAATAAATAATCACTACAGTGTTATGGGAAACATTATCCTTGCAAAGCTACTAAATGAAAGAATTTCCATTTCTCAGACTCAGTTGGCATATCGCACATTTCATCTAGGACGAAAGAACATGTACCTTTGAAGAATAAAATAAACATTGCTAAATGAAAGCTTGCAACAGTAAAATCCCCCGTGTTCCAGTCAGCCAGGATCTGAGTTTCATAACTTGTTTCACAACAATCTGCTCAAAATTTACTAAAGATGTTCAGTATTTTTCAGACCAACGCATACTCCTTGGCATAAAATGTAAAGCAGCACAGACAGTTTCTCATTCAACAAAAGGAAAAAAGGTGAAAACAGAAGGCACTGGAGACAGAAGATAAGATGAAAATATCCCACCAGATCACTTGGAATACTGAGTCCCACTGAGCTGGAAGAACAACTCATAACATCATAAGGGGAATCTTTTGATGGATCTGATCAGTTTTCCTAAATTTCAATAAAAGTTTGCTAGGAGCAATGTTGTCAAATAAGTCAAAACTGTTAGAATAAAAAAGGTTTTGTCTTCCTAAATACAAAATGGCTTTTGATTGTCACACAGGATTTAACTTTGAAAACAGTTCCTTTTGGTTGAAAATTCATTTTTTTGGTTAGACTTTTCATGCCTGTCAGTGTTCTGTGTTGGGAGAAAAAAGACGCTTTCCTCCTGCAGATCTTAATGAAACAGCCTTGATGTCTGGAGACTCAAGAAAATCTTTAAACCAGGAAAGAGTTACGTCCCTGGAAGAACCTGACTTCCTTTGCAAATGGCAAATATGATCTTGGTTTAATAAAGCAGCCCCAAATGTTCATTCTCTTCAGTTTATAAAGTTCTATCGCAGGACTTTATCCAAATGTAAAACAAGCACTGATCACTTCTCCACTTTGTATTATGATACACAAATATGTGACTGCTCTAAAAAGGCAGGTTTAAACAGAAAAGAGACTGAGTCTTAGCTATGATAAGTAAGTTAACTATGTGAAAGCTTGGATTTTAAACACATGGAAAAATTTAACTCTGTAGTGTTACAGTTTGAGTGGGGGAAAAAAACTGTGCTCTTCTATACATTTATATGTGTGTGTGGGTTTATTGAGTTTTTTTCGAAATTTCATTGTAATAGGTCCCTAGCTGGAAAAGACAAGAAGGCACAGAGACACCCATGATTACTAAAAAGTTCACTGTAAAAAATATGCAATTTGAAAAAACTGGAGGTATTAAAAAAATTGGAGTTTTGCTGGTGCCTGAAAATGCCTGTATAGCAGATTAAACCATATAACTGTTTATCTCAGAAAAGGTTTGGTTAGTATATAATAACTTCACAGTTAACTGTGAAGGAGAATTTTTATCTACTTATTTTTTTATACCACATCCACCACTGGTACCTTGTCATCTGTCATAGGGGCAAGCTCCCCAGAGTAGCAAAGGTTATTTAATTGCCTGAGGTCAACAACAGAGTCCTCTTCCAGTGTCTATCTGGGACCTTTAAGGGCAAAATTATTCTAATTTCAGAAAACTTGATTTTGAAGCAAATATTACTGCAAACTTAAGTTACTAGCAGATGGAAGTAATTTTTCTAGTAAATCCATATATGAAATGGTCGTTTTGTTATAACAAAAGGCAACAAATGATTTTTTTAGGCCACCTTTATCTGATGATATAAGTGAGTATGAATGTCTGAGTGAACCAGAGTCCTTTCTGCTTCTAAGAGTGAAAGGAGCATTGATGGAAGGTCGTAGATGAAACAGCAAATGAACAGTCAGTTAAGCCCGAGGGCTAGCAAAGTCCATGACAAAATGCCTATTGATGTCATCAGCTCTTGAATAGTCTTTGAGGGACCTGAGAGGAGATAAGACTAGGGTGAGCCTAGAAAGAGAAATGTTGCAGAGGTTGGACTGTGTTTGTAGAGGTCTTATTTTTCATTTCTTAAAGCTGTCTTTTACCTAAATCTCACAATCCATACAGCATTGCTTGTATAAAATCTATGATCCATTCTCAAACCTCAGTTTGAGGGGTGATCTGTGTTCTCTCTTCCCTCAGTACAGGATGCAGTTGGTATGTTGAGCCTTTTTGAGTGCACTTCAGCCTCCAGTCACATCTTTTCTGCTTCTCTTTATTTCTGCAGAGAAATTAAGGATTCATGGTGCTGCTGCTTTTCAAACTAGATCTGGAGACCAGAGGGCAGCACAATTTCTTTACAGCTCCAGTTTTTCCAACAAACATTTGGAGCCATTTAATACCAATTCACTAGAATGTCAAGGTGTTCGTAGCAGGTCTGGTGACTCCAGTGTTCACCTTTATGGTGATAAATTTAACTGTGGAATCTAAAACTGACATTTTTGCACTGAAAACATCCACAAGAACTCGCAGAAGGCAGGACACAGCTAAGAGGTAACAGCAAAAGGAGGATTTTTTGATAAATACAGTGACTTCTGGCCAGTTCAAGGATGTAGCAAAGAAATAAATAAAGAAAAAAAAAAGTAATATGATACTGAAAGAGATTATTAATGAGAACTGAATCTCATTAGGATCCACTGCAGGTTCAGAGATCACTTCTTGTTCTTGTCAGATCTCAGAAGCTGAGGTGCTTCTGCAGAGCTCAAAGAATATAACATGCTGGATTTTTACAATTAGTTTCAGAAACCATAGCCTGTCTTTTCAATTTCCAGTGCTTCCTTGCTTTTGTCGTGCTGAAATGTCATTTTCTCTTATGCTACTCCAATTCATGCACACTCTCCTGAGAAACAACTGGAATGTGACAAGTTTAATTTATTTCAAAAATTTAGGGTGTGACTTTATATTTGAGAAATCTTTAAACCTAAAAGGTACTGTACAGTTGTCTGGGCCGGATTTTGCTCCCATTCCGTGTGAGAGGAGATTATTTGAGCCATTTTTCCCTTCTCTACTTCAATTCTTTACTTAGAAAAGTTGGTCCTATGAATCTGGAAGTTGGGTAAGTGGTTCACAAAAAGCAGAAGGGCCTATGAGCTGAAAAACAAATACAGATGTTAATGAGAACGTGTGGGGAAAACATCAAGAGCAGGAAGGGAGACAAATACAGGAGCATCAAAATACAGCACAAACCTGTCCTTTACAGGTAGGAGATGGCCCAGCTGTTCAGCTTAAAATGAAATTACAGGATAAAGATTATTTCTTGGGAGACATCTGCCTAATCTGGGGAATTTCAATTATGGTAGCAAAGCTAACTGAACTAAATGCTTAGCATGATAAATCCTAAAAATGAGGAGACACAAGTATTTCACAAAAGTGCAAAGATGCTGGACAAACATGAAGAGCCCTTCTTTTCTGAACAGCTTGGACTAGGTTTTAGACAACTCCACTCCTGAAAATTTTAAGGACCCTTTTTTGCATCTTGTATTTAGTGGTCATCAATTACAGAGTTTAACACATATTTCCTGCATTTTCACCATGATTTTAAGGTTCCTTTCCAAGTATGTAATTATAATTATCATCCATGTATCATTAGAATATGCAGAAATGAGGAGTGAGATGATTCAGAAAATGAGCACCTGAAAATGAAAATTGGTCTTAAATGCTGTTAGGGACAAATCCTTTCTACCTACTTAACCAAACACCCCTGTTAAATTCTTTTTTTTTTTTTTATTTCAGAAGGTCTCAGCCACTTGAGTGTAAACATCCTCCAAGAAAAATCTTTTTCCTTGGAAATGATGGAAGTTTGATGCAAAATCTATTAGAACCAAAATTGTGTGGTAGAAATGCACCTATTCCAGTGAAAAATTTGGGAAAGGTATTTCAGCTCAAGGACAAAATCTCTGTTTAGGATGAAAGAAAAGTGCATTTGTAACTCTCATCCACTTTCTGATTTTCCTATTTTAAGCAAAATATCATGAAATTTTCTGGGCTTGTGCTTTTAGGGAAAAAGAAATTCTGGAAAACCTACAGTTTTGTAGGAGCTTCAGTTTTTATTCAGCCTGTACAGAGAATTTTTATATTATCAGGAATAAGAGGTCAGTTGTAGAGGTGGGAATCAAGTTATGTCTGCAGTTTATACACACACATGCACAAACTATATGCTTGGATAAGACTCATAATAATTCACACTTATTATGTGTGCTGTGGGTGCATCTGTACACACACCAAAGTACAATCAATAAACATCACCAGATTTTTCACGGCCATGATTTGGGAGCCCCAGAAGCAGTATCTGTGCATCCACGTGATAAATTTTAATCAAAACACAATTGTTGCAATAAAATTCCTGCTACTTTAGGGACTGAGAGCTGAAAAAAAAAAAAAATCCAGCCCACACTCTCCTTCTTCACTGTGATGTATTGCAGTGTTTGAGTATTCAAACTGTTTTGCTAAGGGCAGAGCTGTGCTGACAAATGAGCAACACAGCACAACGCAGTAACAGCTGCTGAAGTATTTGTCCATCTGCTGACCCAGGGACACCCTTGTGTTTAGAAGGCTGGCAGTTCCTGACTCTGATTAAAATTATGCTGACTGCTTTGAATTAGACTCACTCATTTCCACTCAAAATTGTACACAGTGGCTGGAAAGGTGACAAGTCACTGTTATATCTTGAGTGATTAAGTCTCAGTCAAGGATAACGACAGTAATAACTGGCTGACAAGAGAATCTTCCACATAAATAAGAGTAATATAATCAGCAGCACTGTCAGCCTACTTGCATAGTTTCCTGTGTAGAAATTTCAGAGCCTAAGATGAGCAGAACAGAAATAAAAAGCAATCGTTTATTACCATGCTTCGCATTAAACATCTGCCATACAATGGCATCGTTTGTCTGCTATTGGTTTGACATGATGATGTAGCAATTACTTGGGCTTTGCTCCTCTGAAGAATTGCTACCCAGCATCTTTGAGGCCCAGAGCATAATTGGAATTTGTAAAAAGATGAGAAGTTTATATGAGATAGAAAGATACTGTCAAGTCATGTACATAAGTCACGTATGTAAGAAATACCTATCTGCATGTTTTCAGGCATAAATAAAAAATCAGATGGCAACAATCAGAAAACTGCTTCTGGATTTGTACACTACTGTATTTCATGTACCTCCCTAAATTTGATGCCGACCTGTGTCAGAGATAAATAGTGTAACAGAACTTCTCTGTGCTTCCATATGGCAATTTATATGCTCCTCTCATCATTTTTTTATCACCAGAAACATGATAATTACCATTAATGTCTCAGTGCTGGATCTATGACATTTCAAAAGAAGAAGGGAGTACTGACACATGGTATGGGTCAAAACCAAATCTTTCCCTGGGGCTAGAAAGAAAAACATTTTGCATCATCATTCAAGGAGTTTGGAAGTAGGTTTTTAAATATATAGGTAGATAAAACATTCCTTTTTTACCACTGCCATGAGAAAGAGACAAATGGGGAGAGATTTTTGGGCCAGCAGGTTACACAGCCTGCATTTAGAAGTGTCTGCTTGTTCAAGGGATTGTTACCTTTCCACAGTCACCAAACGACTCTCCAGTGGCTCGTTTACAAATGTTTGAGCCATTCACTTTACCTTTACTGAGGACAGTGAAGTGAGAATTTGTGAGTTCTGATGAAATTTAACATTGTATGTGGCCTCATGCAGGGACAGCAATTTATTATAAGGATTGTCATAAAGTCTCATTAAAGCTGGTCAAAAGACTCCAACTGATTTTGCAGGGATATAAAACAAGACACTGGAGATGGGAGTGAAAGATCCTTGGTCCTTCCTAACAGCAATGAAGCACAGCTAGAAGTGACCATGCTGGGACTGAGCTCCTTCAATGCTTCCAGACCGGTCTGAAAGAAATACAATGCTGTATTTTGGTGACACAATGTTATTAAATTGTTCTGATACTTAGGCTGACACCCAAACTTTATAGAAATGTTGAGTTACAAATATCTGCTCTTGGTATCTCTTGTTTCTTGATGTCTTAACTGAGCCTGTTCTAGGCTAATTGTGTGTTCTCCTGGTTTATGCTATTGGGACTCAAGGCCAATTCATAACTGATAGAGTGTCAATGAATGTCAATAAATGGAAGAAATTCTTATTATAATTCCAGTTACTATCCCATATCTAAGTTTCCTCCATGAATTGTTACAGAACTAATTTTGCATGTGGCTCTGGTATCACCAAGACTCAGGAGACAGATTTATTTTTCCAGACTAACTGAAAGTGGGCCAGTAATGAGCTGTAGTTATAATCATCAGCAGAATATATATATATATATTTATAAATTTCTTTAATGTAGGGAGAGAAATTTTGCTTTGAAAAATCTACAGAAAAGTGATTGATAGGAGCGATATAATTCCTGATCTCTACTGAATGGTTAAAAAGGCAACATGCTGTAGATCTTTTCCAGATGAACCTTTGTTAGATGCACTGAGAACAGGTCTCTATTTTCAGTTTGCTTCCAGTAGCATTGCACCACTTATTCTTGAGCAGAAGACATTAATTTGGGGGATGCGGTGGAGGGAGAGAATGTGTCAGACAATGAAAAGTAAGAGAAAATAACTGCTTCCAGGTCCTAGGGAACTTTTTTGCGTGAAAACCACCTCTTCCATTAACATACTGAGCTTTCAGAAGTGGGGGGACACTGCAGAGCTACATGAGACCCTTGTGTCAAAGTAGACTCTGAAACTTTATTTTGCTAGGTTTGGAGATGGCAAGAAATCAGAGGCTGAAATTAAGCTGGGTTGGGGATTTGTGAGGAGTTAAAATTCCAGCACCATGGGAGACGCTTTAAATCTTTATATTTTC
Organism: Empidonax traillii; assembly: GCF_003031625.1. Taxonomy (NCBI): domain Eukaryota; kingdom Metazoa; phylum Chordata; class Aves; order Passeriformes; family Tyrannidae; genus Empidonax; species Empidonax traillii. The sequence goes on from NW_020955514.1 coordinate 996,054, forward strand.
CATCCCAATCGCACTTGCAAGATAGTCAGATGCCTACAGATGAATGACTGCATGTATAACATAAATACCATCAGATTTAAAATTATCTATCCATGGATAGAATCCATTTTAACTTCGCACAAGGGAACATTTCCCTCACTAAGATTCAGATGCAGAAGGAAGGCACACTTAGGCATCTGTGTTTAAATCATCAGTCTTTTGCAAATAATCAAAATGTAGAAGGAACTAATGAGATAAGTACCAGAAAAAACCACAGCAACTGTTAGTTTTGTCCCTTTTTCAATTGGGTGAAATTTGGATTACTGGATTAAGCCAGCAGTGTGTTAGTTACGTTGGCAGCTGATCAAAATAGTTCTTACACTTTTCGAAATAGAGGAAAAAGAATATATCTGATGTTTTTAATTTTCTCAAGCACAAGTTATTGTTAACAAGTGTTCCCAATGCCAAACAGCTTTGCTCTAACAATGAAAGCCTCGCACTTCATTAGATTGAACAAATAAATAGCTAACACTGTCCTTTTGCTCTTCTCTCTGAAAAGCAAGAATTGTAGTGATCAGATTCACAGAAGTGCAGTGTCTTCAAACCTAATACGATCTTCAAGTACAGATTCTTTTCACTACTCAATTCTGTTGTGGTTTGTTTATTCTTTATTTCTCCTTTGGTCTTTAGGTGCCCACAGGGTTGTTCATGAAAAAATTAACTCATCATTCTTGTTGGTTTTCTCTCAGTAATTGTTTGGGCATTTTATTTTAAACTCTTCTGCTAACCCTAGATATTATTTATGCATAACCACTGCTAGAGTGTCAGTACTGACTTTTTTTTCTAAATCCTGCACCTAAACCTTTATGCCTGTTATTTTTCAATTTCTCTATTACATTTCAGTTGAAAAATGTTTTGTGTGTCTGAGAGCCACTTATCACAGCAGAGTTTGTGTCTGCCTATTTGCTGTCTTTTCTCTTTGTGCAGCTGCTTCTGGAGTTAGTGCCTGGCTTAGGGAACCACTAGGAGTTTTATTCTTCCTGTTGTTGGGCTCAAAACATAGCCCTATATTTTTTTTCTCTTAGAAGTTTTTTGTGTGCAGTTCTATCAATATCCAGAATAACCTGGAGTAACAGGTTATGTTGGTCATGTTTGACTGAGGGAATTATGTACTTCTAAGAAGATAAAATGTAGTGAATATATTTTAAAATTCTAATCTGTCTTTTAAATTTTTTCCCTTTAGATCTTCTTTTTCTTCTGTACATTCTACCTCACTAAATCTAGCTGCATAAGGACATTCATCATCCCTGCTACTTGTTATTTGCATGAATTCTTTATGGACTGAAATTTATTAATATTGGATGTATGTATTTGTTATAACAAATAACTTCATCAATAAATTCACAAGTTCTATGTGCACTGTTTATATATACAGGCAGATCAATACCAAATCTTTTACTTTACTCATAATGTTTTACTTTACTTTTAATATAAATAATTTAAAAAATATTTTAATATAAATAATGTTTTATTCATAACAGTGATGGCTGTACCTCCAAGCAAACTTTGATTTCCATCAGTATGTTTTCCTGAACTGCCTTCTCAAAAGGTTGGGATGAAAAGTTAATTTGATCCATTTTACCATTTTCCCTGATAATTTCAATTCAAGATCCTAGTAGAAAACTCCCAAACACTCATCTCTCATTGTTTTTCAGCATTATACCATTTTTTTACCCTAAGCTCATTAAAAAATTAGAAGTATGATAATGACAGGAATAGGAGCTAGCTGAATATTAAAATTATTTTGAAACATTTGGCTCAAAAAGGTCTTCAGATTTGTGAGGACAGTCTGTTTATTTATTTTTATATTTCTTCCTCAAGTGGTTTATTCTTCATTCCAGTGGCACCCTGGAATGTTGTTCATAACACCAGCAGCAGAGCTTTTTTGATGCAAGTGCTGGCAGCAGAAAAAAAAAACAAAACCTTTCTACTTTCTGTTTTCTACTTCTGCTGGGTTTCTCAAAAGAAGGATATTGGTGACACAAAAATAGTTTACATTTAAATATTTTCAATTTTACAGTTGAACTGATATGTAGACACTGGGGTTAGAAAGGATGAAGAGGGAATTATCCAGAATGAAGACAGGTGAAAATACTTTTGTGATGGTGATAATGAATATCTTATTGGAACAAAGAAACTCCTGCAGACAGAGAAAAACACACTGTTACAGGAAAGACTGATCAACAGTTGCATATCCTTACAAAAATGATACTGGTGCTATTGTGGCTGCTACGTTGTGAAAACAGAGCAATAAATAAAAGACTTCTAAAATAAGTCTTTAAAACTTGAAGTTTGTAAAAGGTTCAAACTGGCCTTCACACAGTAAGAGAGGCAGTATGTTGAGCTGTGCCAACCCCTTGCTCGGGGACTCTACAGAGGTCTCAAGTAATTCCCCTTCTCTTATACTCCTATATGGAGCTTTTTGGAGTGCATAATGGGTGCAAGTGAAACAAGGTCGTTGCCAAAGAACCAAACTCTTTCAAAAAGATGATCAGGTTGGAACCCAAAGCAGTCAGAATCACACTAGTGCATGTAGTTCTAGCGCTGAAAATCACCAATGTAAGTCCCCTGCTGTTGCAGTGACTAGCTGGCTCTCTAGGGATTTATTGATGACACACTGCTTATATCAAAGCTGGTAGGCTGTTTTCCTGGTTATGAGTCTTCAAATGTTATTTATGGTATGAATTCTAAAACATTTTGGTTTTTTTTCTAGTAAACTTTCATCCATTCTCTGAAACGTAGTTAAAATTTCATTTTAGTGACCTATCACCAGAGGTTCAGAAGTGTCTGCTATCCCTGTATTTTGTCATGGTCTAGAAAGAAGTGCTATATAATCAATGAATATCCAATTTTAGTAAGAGAAGAAAAATAGCTGCCATGTATCCTGAAAGATTCAAAGTGCAGACAGGATCCAGAATCAAGCTCTTCTCTGGAAGTATATATCATTTTTTTATCCTGAGTTTTAATTATATTTCAAAGACAAAATCAAGATTTTCTGTTTGCTACTTCACATTTTGTGAGAAAAACTGTAAGTGGTTGAAGAAGGAATTTCAGAAATACAAAGAAAAGGAGAAAGAACAAATTGCGTTGCTTACGAACTATTTTTTAACTTGAGGTGGACCAGAGCAGTGGATATTTTTTAGAACAAATAACGCGTTGCTGCCCAGAGGAACACATGGTTTAAGAAATTTCCTGATGTAATTTTTCAGGTCCAACTTGCAAAATATTTACCTTCAGATAAACAGAATAATGAGAATTAAAGATGGAACTAGGTGACCAGCAAACCCTGAGGGCTTCTCTGTTCTGTGTCCTTCATATTCTGTGACTATTCTTTCCATAGGTGCCACACTCCTTAAAAGGGGCATCCTTAACAAAATCCGCCCCATTGCCACTTCTCTCAGCTATTTAGAAGTCTCCACTGCCACGTGGTGCTGCCAACCTGTAGTGACCAGCACAGAGCACAGCACCTCTCTCTGTGAGAAATCCTACCTGCTCTCCCATGGCACAGGCTCAGCAGAGGCAACTTTGGATTGCCCTGGGTTCTCCAACACAGGCACTGCCACATCAAGCAGGAAGCATGGAAAAAAAAAAGCACACTGTCCAGGACTGAGGAGTGGCGCTTGGCACAGCACTGTGCTGCCGAGGACCTCATCACCTGCCAAAGAGCTGCTGTCATATTCCCCTGCCAAGACTGCCAGTGTCTGATGTCCTGGGAGGTAAAACATGCCTGGCTAAAAGCAAGGTGGGAAATCCTTGCTAGTAAATTGTAGGTTTTAAAGTCTTTCCATGCTCTGTGTCATTAGGATATTTCAACCTCAACACACAATGGAAAAACAACATATTACAGTGGTTCTTTAGCAAATCACACTAAGAATGTTATTCTATTTGCAGCAAAGCTTTTCACCAGTTTGTGCAGCTTCTTACAAGCACTGACTAATTACAACCTCAACATGTACTGGCCTAGGTCCAAAACACTGAAATCCCACAGGATGTGCAGGTTGTCGTTTTTCAGAAGCCTGAGCAAGAGAAGCAAAGATGTCTGTATCTTCTTCTTCAAACTGGCTTCAAAATCTAAAGCTTAAGGGAAAACCACATGATTATACTCTCTTTTAGTGTCCAGTGGTCCAGCACACACACAAGACCTGATGTAGAAAACATTAAAAGTATGTGATAACTGAGATTAAGAGCAGAATTCCAGTAAAGAACTTTCAGTATCTTTTAAATTTCTCTTCATTTATTTTATATGAACATGGAAAGGAGATTATATTCTCTTTAAAATATTTGATTGATCAAATTTCCTCCTTGGCAAAGAAGGAGCCCTATCTAGCATTTTTCATTGCAATGTTTCTAAAAATTATAAGAAGAAGATTTCTTTATTCAGCTAAGCTCTAGTGTTCTAGAAAACTTCATGTGTCTAGGAGAGACACTTTTTTAAGTTTATCAAGAAACCAATTGTCTGATATTCAAAATAAATCAACTTCCGTGGATTTAACCATGACAACAAAAGGTGCACTTATGTCAAACAGATTTCAAACATGCATGCCTGATTTGTTCTGTGTATTTAGTTTAATTCCAGTGGTTTGGAGCCTTGACACAATAACTTGGCACTGATACACATTCAGTTGCTATAACAATTGTTTTCCATTATAATAGATCTTGCCTGTTCCACTGAAGACTGTGTTTTCAATTCATGCTTTTACTGTACCCAAGCTCTCCCATTGCAACAATCAGAGGTTAACTGGGTCTGCAATTCTTGATGTTCTTGATCCCTGACAGGATGCCTTCCTTGGGCAATCACAAGGTACCAGGCACAGTGCAGGAGCGGCTGAGAAGCAGCAGCAGCTTGTGGTTCAGTATGCAGGTCGTGTGGGGTGAGGTATGAGGGCTGCTCTGCTGCAAAGTGTAAGCCCTTGTGTTCTCCTGGGAAAACTACTCAGCCCTTAAGCCTTTGAAAAACCTGCTTCCATGTATCAGCAGTGAGCAGTCATAGGTTAGGAGCTAAAAACACCAAAGACCTGCTCTACATTTAGCTTGCCCCATCCTCGCTACAGTACTTGGAGGGAGGGTGGGATGTCACAGTTGAGACATTGAACATGAATTTCATTTTCTGTGATACCCAGTTGGAGGAGCACTCCACTGAAATCAAGTCAGGAGAGGAGAGAAAGACCCTACGATCAGGCATAGAGATAATTTTTTTTAATTTGGGAGACCTGACCGTGGGGAGTAAAAAAGAACTGGAGCTCAAAACCAGTGTAGATGTGATCAGAGGAGAAGAGAGTTCTGTAGGAGGAGTGTAAAGGAACAGAAACTCTGTGAGTTTGACAAAGAAAAATACCTTGAGTGGGATGGCAGGGCAGAGCTGGTTCAGGGACTAAGGAGTCACAAGACCAGAAGCCATCAGAGTCAGAGGGGCCTGGAGAATAAGGACCCTGGTGACTGGAAGATACTCCCTTGAAATTAAACCTGAGAAATGAACTTAAGACACCTGTATTTTGGTGGCCAGCTGCTGCTGGAAATGAAGTGGGGCGATGAGAATGCCAAATCTCCCATGTTGGTGAGCTACTGCAGGACCTCCAGTGCTTGGCTTTCGCCCCTGCATGCTTCTGGCAGGTTCCTTTCTTCACCTTGTTTGGATGTAGGCAGAGTTACTGGGAGCAGAGGCTGGAGAACTCCTACCCCATTTATGTATCTGGTACCAGGGGTGTGAGCAGCAGCCAGGACTGAACCCTGCATGCATGCAGAGGGGTCAAACTGCTTCCCTGCTGGAGAACCACAGGACACCATGGAGTATCATACCAACAACTGAAACTAAAATAAGCTCATGTTTGCTATTTAAAAAGTTCAGAGATCTTCACACTGTGAAAGGTCTCCTCAGGATCTGCCTAGAAACAGTCATGTGAAGGTTGCATTGGCCAAAAATGAGGAGTTGCCAGAATCAAATGCATGTCTATAATCCTCAGGGCCCTTGTGAACTGGGATTTGGGGGCAGATTAGGGGTTTGGAGGGAAGCAAACTGTTCACAGAATCATCAAATATGCTGAGCTGGAAGGGACCCACAGGGATCATCGAGTCCAACCCTGAGCCCCGCACAGGACCATCCCCAAGAGTCACACCATGTGCCTGAGAGTATCATCCAAATGCTTCTTGAGCTCTGTCAGGCTTGGTGCTGTGACCACTGCCCTGGAGAGCCTGTTCCAGTGCCCAAACACCCTCTGGGTGAAGAACTTTTTCCTAATATCTGAGCAAAACCTCAACTGACACAACTTCAGGCCATGCCTTTTTTTTTGTGTCACTGTTGTCCAAGTATCTAATTTTGCTCCACTTAGAAATGGTTTCACTTGTGGCAAGAACTTGTGAAGAGATGAATGAGTGAAGGAGGGAGGACAGGCATGGGGAGGATGGTCTCATATTTTAATACTCTAAGTCCCAAGAGAAATGAAATCTGTGCTCCAGAGGTGTCAGTGTCTTACTTGGGAATCCAGATTCTGTCAATGAGATTTTGAAACCAAGTTGGTCCTAGAGAGTAACACTTCTAGGTCAGTTTTACTTAAATTTGGGCAACACTCGCTATAATAATGATCAGAATAATCATTGCAGTAAGTAATCTTCAGAATATTGTTGTAAGGACAAAGGTCCAAAGAAATAAAAAAATGACCTCATTTTGCAGAATGAACAATTCAGAGTTTGGTGTATGAAGAATATCTGACATCTGTGAACTCTAATGACAATTTTGAATTTATGTCTGGGGCATTTTGTGCCAGATGTTGTCTATAGAAGACAAAGCTCACACTAATGATATTTGCTGCTAGTTCTGTGCATGAAAAAAAGGAAGAAACAAAACCAAACCAAAAGCTTCACTGTTCTCCAAGCAAGAAAGGTAGAATCATATATTTGATTACTTCATGCATATTTAAGCTGGAATTTGTCCCTGCAATATCATGTTTATAGGAACAAAATTAAACTAATGATTGCAAAATGTCAAAAAAGTGGACACATGATCAGTTAAGAATAACATATAAGGCAAATATGAGGTGATAGGTTTCATAGATAATGGAGTATGGTGCCCCTTTCTGAAAACTTTGTATTTTAGGACTGAAAAGATTTTCTCTTAAATAGCAAAAAACCCCAACCCAAACCTAATATTTTTCTACTTTTATATTTCATCACAAAATGGCATTTTTAGATCATCCAACTGAGCCAACAGGAAATATATGAAAAAGCAGTTCAAGAAGAATATAAGAATATATGGAAAGGCAAAGCCTTCCAAGAATATTCAGCAGTAATATTGCTTATTGCTTTGGAGTAGATCTAAAAGCAGCAACTCAGCTCTCCTCCTCAGCACACACTGCACTAAAGCAATTACATCACCAAATGAGCTTTTGAATCAAAAGTGAAAGACTTTACTGAAGACAACAACAAAGAAAGTGGAAACTTCACTGGTAACTTTTGCATCCTTTTCCGATTCTTCTTCTTTTTTTTTTTTTTCCAACAAAAATTCTGAAAGTAATTAACATACTACAGCAATATTTTGAATCACCCATCTGGACAGATTTTGTTGTGTGGGTTTTCTCAGAACTAGTCATTTAACTCTGCCTCAGCAGTGCTGAGCATGTGTCTTGCTGACAAGAAATTTCCATTACCGTTTTTAGAGAACAGCCATGAATGACCCTAAAGTCTCATTTCTGTGTGGCAATACTGTTTGTATGCCTCCTATTAAACACAGAGAGATAGAGTTCTTGTTCCTTCATGTGGATTAATTCCCATTTATTAACCTTGCATATTATCTGATCTTCACCCAGTCATTCAGCACTGTGATTTTCCTGCATCACTGGAGGAATTCAGCTTTAGAATGAACTGTCCTAAGTAATTTCATAAACTCTGCAAAATTGTTTCCCAACTGTTTATCTCTTTTTTTTTTTTAATCATTTGTGAATATCCTGAGCATGACAGGTCCTAATACATATCTTTTTAGACTCTCAATAATCTAAAATGCTCATTTACTAGCATATGTGGTTACAACAGGACACAGACAAAAATTATTTTGGTTAATTGAAGAAAAACTTCTTCAGCAGTTTTTGCTGAAAGCCCTTGTAAACTCTTTTTCTTAAGCCCTAGTATACTGGATTGACAGGTTCACCAGTAAACTACCATCTTCAGAGAACACTTACAGCATCACAAGACATTCCTGTGACTCATTTCAGACCTATATTTTCATCCATATTTATTAATGCAATTTCTCATTACAGTTCCTTGCCAATCTGGCTGGTTCTAAAACCAAAAGTAACTGGCTGGTGTTTCCTGAGATGACCTGAGGCAACCTTTGAGACATTAATGGTACCATATTAAACACTTTTTTTTATTTCCCTGATTCTGAGTCTGGGTCAAGCAACAGGTAGGATATTTAGTGTATAGTTTGTCAAGTCTATTATTCTATGAAGATCACAGATCTGAATTTCTTTTTAAAAATAGCAGCTCTCAGAGGTTTGCATTCAGTTTATTGATTCCTGAAATGTCTGCTCTTGACAATTCTGGCTGACACAATTTCCCATGACCCTCATCTCTGCTCTTCTGCAAACAACACTACCTTCCCCACCTTCCTTTGCCATAAGTGAGGATCAAAGCTTTTAATCTTCATTATCTATTCATCCTACTGACTCGGGCAAGCTCCATCTTTCTGATGTGTTTGAAGGAATCTTAATTATTGGCAGTTATGTCTTTGCTGAGTTACTCCTATTCTTTTTTTTTCCCCTGGCTGCCTTGCTGTTCATTAGTACTAAATTTGCTATGATCCATTATCATCTTCCAAAATGGATACCACTGCCACTTTTAATGGTGTGCAGTATTTTTACTTCTAATACTTTCCTTTACTCTTTCAGCTACGCCAGCTTTAAGATATGGAAATGATCATCC
>NW_020955514.1:1005353-1007585 GCF_003031625.1 Empidonax traillii
TATTCTTTTTTTTTCCCCTGGCTGCCTTGCTGTTCATTAGTACTAAATTTGCTATGATCCATTATCATCTTCCAAAATGGATACCACTGCCACTTTTAATGGTGTGCAGTATTTTTACTTCTAATACTTTCCTTTACTCTTTCAGCTACGCCAGCTTTAAGATATGGAAATGATCATCCGAGGCCCTAAGTTTCTAGTATAATGTGTTTTAATTGTGTTTTACCTCATTGTCAGCTCATTTTAAATGTCTCTTTAACAAGCTTCCTCATTTTAGGGTAGCTTTTTCCATTACAAATTTCATTCTACTGTAAGGAATACCTCTTCTTTTCCCTCTCAGTACAGCTGTTAAATCCATGTATCTTCTGGTCAGTAACATAGGGTGGATCTTCTATGTGTATATTCTGAGCCTCTAGTTCTGGGACCTGCTCAGAGCTAATAGTTTATCAGTCCTCCTATGGGTTGACTGTATGCCCTAAAAGCAGAAATTAATGGGGGGATTGCATCTTGAAATTAAATTTACCCAGGATATATGAGATATCTGATGTCTCCCAGTGCTGTTCTCTGTTTTCTGCCCTGATTTGCCTCCTTCTAAAATCATTTTCAGAGCAACTCTCTGACCTCTCTCCCACTGAGGAGCCTGCGGGAGGAAGACAAACTGTGTTTAGATACATTCATCTTCTGAGTTCTTTACAAATCATCTTCAAAAAGGGAAAAAAAAAAAAACTAGAGTGAAAAACAGACAATACAAGCATGCAGACCCTTTACCTCTTTCCTGCCTGCCAGAAAACACCTCTCTTCCCATGCTTCCAAGCGCACATCCCTCCTTCTGCTCTTACCTGATACTCAAGAACAGCAACAAAAACTGTCACAGGGAAAAGCTACCGAGTTCCCACAGTTTAAACCAACTCAGGACTGTAGAGGTTTATTAGTTTAAAAACATACAATTAATTGGCAATTCAGGATAACCCTTGTCACTCTCTATAGCCTGCTGATCCCAATGCCAGTGAGAAAGCACATCACAGGACTGCATAAACATGTGTGAGGTGCAAGTCCTCACTTGCTGCTCCTGCAATTCTCTAACCAGTTGAATGCAACTCACGGCATTTGATGGGGTGGCTGCTCCATCCTGCTGAGCAAAGGTTGGTGGGACATCAGGGCAGCTTTCTGCTGGGTTTTGACTACTGCTGTTCCCACTCAAATATCCCTGCTGTTATTAAAAATGTTCATGCTTCTTTTATACCTCTTTTCAGCCTTTTTCTTCATTTCTAAAGCTTCTTTGCAATTTTCTGGTTACTCTTTGATCTGGTTGATGGCCACCGACCTCTCTAACTTGATCAATTTTTGGTCAGTGCTTCTGTGCTGGTTTAAAGGTAAACCAGCAGGAGAAAAGAACCCAACTCAAAAGAGATAATAAGTCAGAATTACAATTTAATAAAAACAATAAAATAAATACAATTATACAAATGAACAATGGGTTTTAACCCACAAAAACCCAGATATAAAACCTGGCACTTTGGGGCATGAACAGAATGGTGTTCGTTGGCCCCGTGCTGAGCCCCACATGGTCCCCCTGAGTCCAAAAGTAAAAGCAGAGGGAAAAACCTGTCCATGCCAGTGATGGTCGCAGTCCGGCTGGGAGTGGTGGCCACAGTCTGGTCGAGGGTTCAGTCCTTCTCTGGATCTCACAAATCATCCCTAGAAGTCCCAGAACCCCAAGATTATACATACTCAGGTTCAAACAGGAATGCCCAGCACCTTCCCCAGGGTGGGGAGTTCCACAATGGGTGATTTTGAGTCCTGGGTGTGAGGACAGAAACATCCTCCTATCTCACAGGCCTCCTAACGCCCAGCTTATAGCCTGAGGGGTCAGATGTGCTCTGGGCAGCTGCTGCAAATGGTCTGTTGTTAACAGTTTCTGGGAAACTACATAGAGGGTGTGGAATACACAGTTTGGGTTACACCCACACAGTGATGAACTAGTCCCAGCTGTTCTAACTAGTACAGCCTCCCAGCCAGTTTTACCTACTTGTTACACACATACACTCGTGCTCTTATCTTAAAAACTATGGTTAAGCAGGCCACTTGCCAAGAGCATGCCATTCAGGTACCCCACACAAAAGCAAATCAGGGATCTCTTTCCCTCCACAAAGGAAAAACAGTGAGCCATTACTCCACTTATTTTCTTGAGGACAGGGATGAATCAGTCCAGGTGAGCATAGGACAGGTGCCTCC
>NW_020955514.1:1008125-1009172 GCF_003031625.1 Empidonax traillii
TGGGACCCTCTCTTCTTCATCTTCATCTTCCTCAGAGCACGTAGTGTCCTTGGAGGCCTTCCAGAACTCTAGGCCTGAAGGTTGTTGGGTCTATGTCTATATCTTCTTGCTCAGGGTTAGGATGTTCTGCCTTGAAAAAAGAGACTAAATATGCTAAAGAATTTAGGGAATTGATATGGGAATGAGTAAAAAGGGTTTGAGCTGGTGTGTTAAGGGTAAAGGGTAATATTGCTGCTATTCTAAAATCTACTTTTACTACATAACTACTTCTAAGATCTACAAAAATTAAAAAAATCAAAACATCAACACTCCAAGGTATCAGGGGCATGAACAGAATGGTGTTCGTTGGCCCCGTGCTGAGCCCCACATGGTCCCCCTGAGTCCAAAAGTAAAAGCAGAGGGAAAAACCTGTCCATGCCAGTGATGGTCGCAGTCCGTCTGGGAGTGGTGGCCACAGTCTGGTCGAGGGTTCAGTCCTTCTCTGGATCTCACAAATCATCCCTAGAAGTCCCAGAACCCCAAGATTATACATACTCAGGTTCAGGCAGGAATGCCCAGCACCTTCCCCAGGGTGGGGAGTTCCACAATGGGTGATTGTGAGTCCTGAGTGTGAGGACAGAAACATCCTCCTATCTCACAGGCCTCCTAACACCCAGCTTATAGCCTGAGGAGTCAGATGTGCTCTGGGCAGCTGCTGCAAATGGTCTGTTGTTAACAGTTTCTGGGAAACTACATAGAGGGTGTGGAATACACAGTTTGGGTTACATCCACACAGTGATGAACTAGTCCCAGCTGTTCTAACTAGTACAGCCTCCCAGCCAGTTTTACCTACTTGTTACACACATACACCGTTCATATTCGTGCTCTTATCTTAAAAACTATGGTTAAGCAGGCCACTTGCCAAGAGCATGCCATTCAGGTACCCCACACAAAAGCAAATCAGGGATCTCTTTCCCTCCACAAAGGAAAAACAGTGAGCCATTACTCCACTTATTTTCTTGAGGACAGGGATGAATCAGTCCAGGTGAGCATAGGACAGGTGCCTCC
>NW_020955514.1:1009889-1014499 GCF_003031625.1 Empidonax traillii
TCTTATCTTAAAAACTATGGTTAAGCAGGCCACTTGCCAAGAGCATGCCATTCAGGTACCCCACACAAAAGCAAATCAGGGATCTCTTTCCCTCCACAAAGGAAAAACAGTGAGCCATTACTCCACTTATTTTCTTGAGGACAGGGATGAATCAGTCCAGGTGAGCATAGGACAGGTGCCTCCCTCCTCTTACATCTCTCTGGACTATCCTGATATCTGTCTCCAGCAGTAAGGCTTTTGCTTTAGTGTCTTACAGGAACCCAGTGCTCTTCCCCTGATGCTGAATAAGACTCTCCTGCAGATAGGTTGTATTCGGTGCATCACAGAGAAAACTATTAACCAGTTACAAGTTAATTTTTAACCTAAACCCCTTGCTTAGTCAGGAACAGTCAATGGAGAACGGAGATGCCGAAGAGATGCCATCTTGTAGCTGTTCCCTTTAGGCTTCATCCCTCCCATGAAAGTGATACACAATCTGTTTTAATCACCTAATGCCACTGGGGATTTCTCCTCCACAAGAGATTTTGTTGGCAAGTTGTCAGCTGAATCCAGGCCACTTTCCTCATGCAGATGGGTAGAAATCTCATCCTTCATTCTTATGACTAGTTCAGCTTTGCATGCTCTCCAAGTTCCTGTGTGATAAAAATCTAATGTTTTAAGCAAAACCAAGACACTCAAGTGTCAGCTTGTCACACTAATTGTATTAGCAAATAAGGTACATTGTGGAAACAGGAAATGAACTTTGTTTTTTATCAAATTTTCTCTTCACCACTATAAAATAATCAGATTGATGAAACGCAAGTGGGACATTTATCTTCTGTCATTATAAGATGTTGTGTGAACATCTCTCTCCTGCAGATTAGCATTGATCTTCTTCTCTTGATGTTTCCATTCTAGCAATGAAGTAATACAACTTGACACATTATTTGATGAGATAATTTTTTATTAGACTGCACCCAGATCTAGTCAATACCTTAAGATACTAAGCAGTTAATGCTTTGCAATGAATGTGTGAAAGTGTCATCCCATGGCTATATATTTTAATTTAATATCTTTATAAAAATAATCCAGTTTGCAAAGTAAAGCATGCTTTAGAAAAGGTTTTGGTATTCAAGCTGCTGTAAAGTTAAGTGGCATTTGGATAGAGGTAAATGCCAGATGGAAAATTACTTTAAAACAATGACAATATTTGCTCTGGTTTTGAATTACTGCTTTTTTTTGAGGCAGAAGTGAGATGCATGCTTTCAGAGACAAGCTAAGTCACATTTATATCAAATCCAAGAAAATAGAGTAGGCAAGCCAACATAATAACATTTTCTTTCTGACTTGTACTTCTTCAGAAGATGTTTTCCATGGCTGTAATTCCACCATATTTTGAAAAGTTACCTTGTCAAGTTATGGCAAATCAAGCAAAAGATTTGCTCTGGGCCTATGCACAAATGTAAATACCCTTCCATTACATAATTTCTTTCATTCTGTTTTCAGGGATTCCATTTATACCTCACTTTTTGTTTTATACTTGTCTGCTTGTAGTTCTGTCTTGTTTTACAATGAGCTTGTAAGCTCCTCAGGGACAGAAATCATTCTTAGTTCTGACTCTGGGCAATGTCTCACTCAAAGAGGTCAAGATCTAGGACTGGAGTCACCATTTACATGGTGCAAAACCACCAGACCTTCAAGCACTCGCACTTTCTGATTTTCTCAAGCACCCCAGAGGTGAGTGGGACAAGTTTAGTTGAGATCACGCAGGTAGAGTTGATTTGCTTTACTCTGTGTGAAGGGATCTACCTCTGAGATAAACAACAAAGCTTCTATTGCAGGCAGTTTCATACTGTGGATGCTGTTGGGAATTCATACGAGCATATTATGTGAATTCCTTCCTGGCTGCTATTGACCTTTTTACCTAAATTTAAAGCCACTACGGAGAAATTTTAAACCAGCTTAGTATACGTAGACATAGATCTATGCAGACACCTGTGACTGGAGGTTCTCACTTTCAGCTGAGTAAATGTCACACTTTACGTCTTTGTTAATCTCTGCCTGCAAACACAGAATCCAGTTGTTCTGCTCCACTATCCCAAATTGATGAGGGAAGATCCAACATAAGAAGGACATAGACATGGTGGAGTGGGTACAGAGGAGGCCACAGTGATGATCAGACGGCTGGGACACCTCTCCTGTGAAGACAGGCTGGGACAGTTGGAGAGGCAAAGAAAACATTAAATACTTGAGCCTTTTCCTCATCCTTAGTGATGATGTTCCCTCTCAAATCCAATAAAGGATGGGGATTTTCCTTGGCCCTCCTTTTCTGTTAATGTATTTATGAAACATTCTTTATTATCTTTTACAGCAGCAGCCTTGCAGAACCTGTGTGTTTTATAATACGAGCTAACACAAATGCATAAATAGGTAAACGTAAAAAGTAAATCAACAGTCAGGCAGTCTTGAACATGAATACATATATCTGTAGATTTGAAGTGTGCTGGTCGAGATTTCCCCAAAAGATCAAAGCCAACATAAAAACAGCCTCAGTAATTGCTTTTGCACCGAGACACAAATGGATATCTAAAAGCTTCTAAGCAAAATTAAGAAGCTTATGATTCACTCAAATGTAACCAAAGGACAGTTACATACCACACCAAGCCACTAATAACTTCACAAAAGCATGAGAAAATTTGAAAATACCATTAGGGGAGCCTTCTGAGGAAAAAACACCATGTTACAGAAAAAAACCTCTAAATATATACTTTCATAACAATCTGTGAAAATTAAGGGAGAAATCTAGCTCTAAGGGTAGGTTAGAAACAAAAAAGTAGGTTTTTTTCCACTTTATTCTGAATTTGCTTCTCAATAACAGAATTCCGTCCTCTTCTGCTAATACTACTTCTGCTTTCACTGTTATTTCCATGACACATAAGACACTCTGAGAAGTTCTGTCCAGATTTATTGTTTGACTCTAAAGTCAAACTGTTACTTTTAAAACTCAGTGCCAATAAAGAAATTAAATTAGTTACTATTAAGTGAATTCAAGAAGCATGAGGCTCAAGAGCAACCTTCCAGACCAATTGTTTTCTCTTTTGGGTATTCAACTGTACTTGCATCACTGAAGCACCAGTATCCACAGCACTACCAAAAGTCACAGGGTTTATCTTCAATTTTTTACTACAACAATTTTTCCCTAAATGCCTATGGTCTTAAGCAGTCTTAATAACTGTCAAAAAAGAAAAACATCTAATGTTAGCATCTTTATTAAAAAAAAAATTAGAGACTTCCTCACATCTTTAAACAAAGCAGCAGCCACTATTTGAATTGCAAAGCTTCAGACTTCATTTTGGAACTTGAAAAAAAAAAATAAATTTATAGACTAATGTAACCCAAACAACACACCCACGTACTGGCAGTTTTCCTTCAGCTACAAGAAATCAGACCTTTTATGGCAAAATATACTAATTTTGAGGCAGACCAACCACAAGAAATTAAAGCATTGTTTCTGATTCTGTTGAATATATTAAGTTTGCAGCAAACTATCTTTCAATCAGAGATGGCCAGACAAAAGGCAACATGAAAGAATGAAAGGAAAGGGAAAATTAGTATAATATTATTTAAGTCTGCACATAATTATAAGCCATAGATTCTGAATGTTCCTTTCATTTCAAAGAGAATGTGAACAAATAATTGAACAAGTCATTAAAAAGTATGCAAACATCCAAAGATTGTCAGAATCTTTTGATGAGTTAGATCTGATGTACGTTGTGAACAACTGGTTTCAGATGCTGAAAGAATCAACATCAAAGTTATTGGCCAAAAGTCCGGTTTTAATATCAATTTGTGTAAATGCAACTTCAACAGAGCTTCATGAGAAGATTCACTCTCTTGCTTAATGCACAGGTGAGGTATACATAGGAAAATTGGATTAGAATCAATTTAGAATTATTTACACAAAGGCTGAGAATGCAAAAGGGTGTAAAGAATATTTACAGGGTTTAGCAGCATTTAATTATTGAGTAATTTAGCACTGAAAAAATAGCAATTCAATGGGATTTACTACAATTATTACCGACTTAATTATAGACTTATGATACTACCATTCATACCGTAATCAATTCACACTACCATTATCATTGCAGTTCCCAACACCGTGCTTGCCTAATACTCCTTTCCAGGCTTCAGAGTTCTTTCCTACTCTGGCATTGAAATCACCAAGGATAATGATCTTGTCATTTGCAGGGACCTTTTGGATAAGGTGGCGTACTGCTGAGCTTTTTGGTCTGGAAGTCAGCTTGAAGAAGACAGAAGTTTTATATCAGCCTGCACCTCAGGAAGCCTTCCATCATCCCCATATCACCACTGGTGAAACAACACTCAAATCAGTCCAACAGTTTAATTATCTGGGAAGCATCATCTCCTCAGACGGTAAGATTGATGCTGAAATTGACAACAGGTTAGCAAAGGCATACAGTGCCTTTGGTAAACTCCGTAAAAGAGTGTGGCAAAACAAACACCTGAAGAAAAGTACTAAGATCAGTGTTTACAGAGCCATCGTGCTGTCTACTCTTCTATATGGTTCTGAATCATGGGTCATTTACCGGCACCACTTGCGTCTCTTAGAA
>NW_020955514.1:1015594-1084302 GCF_003031625.1 Empidonax traillii
GGGGGGGTGTCAGCCTAGGTCTTGTCATCATGCAATGGTCTTTTGAGTATTACAGACTTGAGGGCTGAAAGCTTGGAGAGGAGTCCCATTCAGAGGGAGGTGCTGGCACAGCCCACTGTGGTCCAGAATAGCTCAAAGGGCCCCACTTAGGACCATTGTTTATAGGGTCACAAGACGATTGGCTTTAGTCATCAGTAAGTTCCCATTCTGGCCATAACCCAACTTGGTAACTACTGGATTTTTTTTTTCCCCAAAAAAGTCCAGTAACAATGCACCATTCCACTAGGGCTACAGATCAGATTAGGGGTTTACCAAGGCTAATCAGAATAACTGCTTATCCTTTGTTCCTCATCTTGGTTGGGCAGATGATACTCCTGTTATGGTCAGTGTTGTCTCCACCCTTATCATGCAAGAGCTCCTGGTATGGTCAGGGATGCTCCCCTGCCCTAATAAAAATGGACCCAAAGAGTCTCTGGATGCAATTTCTAGGAAAGCTGCCTGAGAAAAAGAGAAGAAGAGCAAGGAGAAGCAACCAGCAAGTAAATAACCCTAATGCAGGGCTGATTAAGAAGAAATTGCCAATTAAAACTATGTAATCTAAAATGAATTACTGTAATTTTAAGTCTACTTAGAGTACTTAAAAACATTTACAGCATTAGTTTATCTTATCTAGTGTATGTATTGCATAATATTTGTAATTACATGTTTCTGTTGAACTTCTTAGCCTTTATAGAAACTATTAAAACAAGCAAATTGAAATAAAATGTTGACACTGGACCTTTCTACGCTTGTTATGCCACAGTATGTGCCAAAGTGGTCATTCTGAAGACAAAAGGGTAAGGACTCAGCTCATTCAGGCACCAAAGGAAGTCATGTGTAATTTCAATGATAAATTAACACATAAAATCAGTGTAAAGCAATTGCATATAGTCATGGGAAGATGCCCACAAAAAGAAACTTCTGTAAAGTCCAAAAGGTTAAACAGTAGTCTCACCATAGGAAGAAAAGAGAGACCAAAGATTTGCTGCATCAGGACATCTCTTTAAGAAATACAGTATACTGTTATGAAAAAAAATGGCATTTGAATAATCCTGTGTATGACCATTAATCTCATTTTCACATGCATGAAATAAAAATAAGTATGTTCTTTAACTTGAAAATGTCCAGGAAGAGATCACTCCATCCATAAAAAGGATCTGGCTTTTTGGTTTTTTTTTCTGTTGTTTTTAAAGTTTCCATTATAATTCCTCATTTTAAAAGTTTCAACCTCAAACAAATGTATAAGTATCATAGAATCATAGAATTAACTGGGTTGGAAGAGACCTCTGAGATCATCAAGTCCAACCCTTGATCCAACCCCGCTGTGATTACCAGATCATGGCACTCAGTGCCGCATCCAGCCTCATCTTAAAAACCTCCAGGGACGGTGAATCCACCACCTCTCTGGGTAGGTCATTCCAATGCCTGATCACTCTCTCTGTAAAGAACTTCCTTCTAATATCCAACCTAAACCTCCCCTGGCACAGCTTAAGCCCGTGCCCTCTTGTCCTACTGCTGATTGCCTGGGAGAAGAGACCGACCCCCACCTGGCTACAACCTCCTTTCAGGGAGCTGTAGAGAGTGATGAGGTCACCCCTGAGCCTTCTCTTCTCCAGACTGAACAACCCCAGCTCCCTCAGCCTCTCCTCATAGGACTTGTGCTCAAGTCCCTTCACCAGCCTGATTCCTCTTCTCTGGACCCGCTCCAGCACCTCAATGTCCTTCCTGAACTGAGGGGCCCAGAGCTGAACACAATACTCAAGGTGTGGCCTCACCAATGCAGAGTACAGGGGAAGGATCACTTCCCTGCTCCTGCTAGACACACTGTTCCTGATTCAGGCCAGGATATCATTGGCCTTCTTGGCCACCTGGGCACACTGCTGGCTCACGTTCAGCTTCCTGTCAATCCAGACTCTCTGATCCCTTTCCACCTGGCTGCTCTCCAGCCACTCTGTGCCCAGCCTGTAGCGCTGCAGGGGGTTGTTGTGGCCAAAGTGCAGGACCCGGCATTTGGCCTTGTTGAACTTCATCCCATTGGAATTAGCCCAACTCTCCAGCCTATCCAGGTCCCTCTGCAGAGCCCTCCTGCCTTCCGGCAGGTCAACACTCCCTCCCAGCTTGGCATCATCTGCAAATTTGCTGATGATGGACTCAATCCCCTCATCTAAATCATCGATAAAGATGTTAAACAGGACTGGGCCCAGCACTGATCCCTGGGGAACACCACTGGTGACCGGCCGCCAGCTGGATGCAGCCCCGTTCACCAGCACTCTCTGGGCCCGGCCCTCCAGCCAGTCCCTAACCCAGCACAGAGTGCCCCTGTCCAAGCCATGGGCTGCAGCTTTTCCAGGAGTATATTATGGGAGACAGTGTCAAAGGCTTTGCTGAAGTCCAGATAGACACATCCACAGCCTTTCCCTCATCCACCAGGTGGGTCACCTGATCATAAAAGGTAGGTGCCTACTGTGAGCAGGATCCCACACACAACATATTTAGGAACCTATTCCTTCTTTCCAATTGAATAAAATCAGTGTCCAAATTAAAGTCACATTTTTTGTCGTTCATGTCCGGTAGTTTTCTTCTCTGGTGAGAGACAACACTCAAGTAGCTACCTACATGGTTGTGCCCAAAGTGAGATGTGCAGACCTTCACAAACCTTCCTGCTCAGAGCAAAGTAGGACTAAAAGAGCAGCTTCTGTACCCTATTTAGACACTCTTTGCTGGTCTCAGGAACAAAGCTACAAGTGTTAGATTTGAAGCTGACACTGGCATCTGCTTAGTGGTTTCAGCAGTGTCTCAGCAGGGAGACTGCACCTGAAAATTATCACACAGATGCTGACAGAAAGGTTTAAGAGCAGCACTAGCCTACAGTCTCTGTCTGGGGATGCTTTCAAGCCCCCTTAATTATCAGGATTTGTAATAAGCTCAGAACTAGTCCCCTGTTAGTCACTCAGCTCCTGGCATTTGGAAAGTTATGGCTTTTCTAACCCTCCTGCTGTGTCTCAGTCACTAGCCAAAACCAGTGCCCTAGGTGGCTATGGCCAATCTGTTTATCCAGTGCTGGAAGAGCTGTCTGCCAGAGCGATGTTTTGCAATCCGCTGCGTAAGCACGTTCCTGGAATTCACCACATTAATCAGACTGCATTTTGTTCCTAGGGCAGCACAATACAGAGGTGGTTATGGAATCAATTTTGACAAAGGGGAGAAAGTTCAGGCTTGAAAACTCCAAAATTTTAACATTTCCCAAAATATTAGGTTAGGCAGCTTTTTCCTTATGTTCCAAATCTAACAGAAAAACGTGAATGTTTTTTGAAACAAATCTCAAAGTAAACTTCATTTGATTAGTATATTACATTCATGAACACCAGATAAGATGAATTTGAAGCTTGCAGCCTTCGTCTTAATCTTTTTTGCCAGGGCTCAGACTCTTCTGTTCTTTCAGCGGACAGAATGAACATACAGAATAATAATGACCATTGACACCTTGTCTGGGTGGGGAACAGGTTCAAACTCTGCAACTGTCCACAGCTATTATGCACAGTTCTGTAGTGTACCTAAGACTCACAGTATTATCAGTTCCACCCAGTTATGTTGGTGTTGCAAATTGTGACAACTTACAGCATCTAAAACAAAAATGAAATTTTTAAAGCAGCACAATTAATAACATTCACAAAGAGGATTTCATAAGGCTTTAAAAAAACCTCCAAATTTAAATTATTTTTTTAAAAAACCTGAATTCTGCAAAGGACATATTAATTCACTTAAGATGCCTGAGATCTGCCAAACTATGAATTAAGAACGATAGCTAGTCTTTTATGTCAAATCAATCTCACCACTTGCCCTCCCAGGGGAAAGTTTGTGGCATTTTGTTATGTACTTCAAATTATTTCAGGGGACTTTAAGCACGCCAGTTGTGAAGTGGATGTTTTGAGAGGCTGTGTCTGTAGTTGGAACAGTTCTGGGAGCTTCAATATGTGCAGAATCAAGCAATTAAGAGTAAAATAATAAGGGGGAAAAGAATATGACTTTGGGTAAAGATGAAATAAACTATATATTTATAGGCTGCATAACAGAGCAAGGAGACAACCGAGGAAGAATGAGGATAGTCCATCATCCAGGGCTGCATTTCAGAGGCTGACCTATTCAAAGAGAGAGAGAAAGAGGACTTGGTTTGATTAGAGCAAACATGCTCTGCAGAGAAGAGATACTCCTGGGTCTTCCCCTTGAAGGGCAAAGAGTCAAACCCACAAAACAAGTAGGGGACAGTAAATCTCACATCTTAACCCTAATCCTCCTTTCCCTTCACCCAAAATGACTGCTGGACTCTGTTTAGGGGTAGAACTTGCGGTCAGAGTACTCACTTTTAATTTTTTTTTTGCCTTGTAACAAGTAGTGTCCACGTAACATGAAGCGTGGGCAAAGTTGTGGGAACAGAGCCTAGGAAAGTCCCAAAAGTCTTGCACATTCACAGTTTTCTTCCCCAAAGAATACGAGTTTCAGCAAAAGCGGGGACAGAGATTGCCCTTACCCATTAACTGCCCCCAGACTTCTTTCTTAACACATAATCTAGAGGCAAAGTTCCTCCCCAAACTGCTGCATCCCAGTGAGTGACCTGAGGCTTCCCCTGCTGCCCTTGCACCCTACCAACAAATCATCTTGTGACCCCACCAGTGCAGTGCAGTGCAGAACAAGAGGAGCTGCCTTACAACACTGCAACCAAGCAAAACATTTTGGGCTTTTTTTATAGCATATTCTAAAAGATCTGGAAGAACATGCTTTTTGCTTATCTGTCTTCCAAATACCTACTGCCTGTTCCTCATTAGTGCACATTAACACAAGCTGGGGAGACAACCTGGCATTACAAAGGACACTGAGGGATTATGAGCTGCTGTGGTTTGTAAAATGTAAATTTACATTTGAGGGTAGGCAGGGGACATCAGATATCTCTGTTTCCCCTGCAGGGGTTTTTGGAAATTGCACAATATCAGATCACGCAGTGGAAAATGCTTTCAGGCCTGGAGCATGAGGTAAGGAGTCAACTGAGCAACTCAGAGCACAAAGGCGATAGACTTCTGAAAGACTGGATGGAGCCTGGCTCAGTAAGAGAGGGGGATTTTTTAAATCCTATTGGGTGTTTTATTGATGGCACTTTCATACTCACAGTTGAAGTCAGTGGCCTGGTAAGCGTTTGATTTATTGTGAGTTTCACTTGCGAATAAGAGCTATTCACCACTCAGCTTTGGCAGATTTAGCTGAGGTTTCAGCAAGGGGTGACTGCAATGTACCTTCATATATACCTGAAAAAGGCTCAGATGTTTTTACTTCCAGTGTTGTTTTCTGTGCAGATAGGCAGAAATCCTCAAAGAGCACTGACTGCAGCACAGGTTTTTTTGCCTGTCCTGAGCTGAGTCACCGCTGGATTTTCCCTGTACCCCATAGTTTGTGGAAAGCCTGAACAAATGGAATCTTGAATGGGTTATGTGAAGGGCACATAGATTGTTGCAAGAGGTCCTGCTTTTACCTTCCTATGTATATACATACAGATGAAGGATGAGTCTACCCAGCAAAATGAACGTATGATTCCAGCCCATCTGACTACTTTTATTGCCTGTTTTTAGACACATAACAATGATATTTGAGTCTTAATGCAAAACTATTTTACTGTGATCTAGGTTAGCATGTTTGTTCTTTGCATTTGGTAGGGGCTGAACACACACCAGTACTCAGTCACAGCTGGTTTTGTGAGAGCCCTGTGTAGCAATGGCAGTAAAAGCTGCAGAGAAAGAGTGGCACAGCACACCTAACAGGTGCTCAGAGAGCAGATATCCCCAGTCTCAGGGGGGTTGGTTCTTCATGTTCAAACAATAACAAATCCCATTGTATCTTCACCACCACGCAATGTGGTAAAGAGACCAGCTGTTCCACAGGGCAGACACCCAATGGCATTCAGGTGCCATTGTACACTAAAGGCAGGTTCTAACCAGGTTCACCAGGTTAGAACAGAGACTCTCCTGAAGGGTGGTGGGTACCACCCACTCGAGCTCTGGCTGCACTGACAGCTAAACCACACAAGTTGACACGAACATCCACTTCACACCCAATTCTTATCGCATTTTTCTTTTCCATGTAGTGAGAGGAAAAGCAATATAATTTGGCTGCTGGTCTGAGCTCAAGTAGAATAAATCACTGGCTGATGCCCATGGTGACAAATGGGCACCTTCCCCTGTCAGGAGGAAATTCTCTGCGAAGTGACAGGTAGATCTGAGCCTGCTTTGAACCAAGGAACCTCTGAATGTCCTTTCCCTCTGCTTTCTTATGAGGCTATGCTGCTTTGAGGAAACATTTCTGAGGAATTCTATGAATAGTGACAAAGTACAAGTTGTACTTTACAATGCTGAATAATTCACACATCAGTATGTGGACAGAAAGCTCTAAATTATCTCACTCTCAGATGAAGGACAAATACCCTTATTATTAGAGAGTAATTGATATAGGACTGGACTGATCCTGGACTCCATGGATGAATCTGGCCTGACCAGATGGATGCATAGTTCCTATGTCATCCAAGAGCATTGCTACTGATTTCAAAGTATTTCAAGAGAAGATATCCTTGTAATCTGAATACATACATAATATACAGTTATACATCTATATCATACTGTTATTTTGTACAGAAACTCGGATTTACACAACAGCATTTAATAAATATCAGCTATTGGCATTACCTGTATTGTCAAATACTTTGGAAGAATTGAAATCTTTATTTTAGTTTCATATTTGTTACAATGCACAGAGGTACTGTGGAGTCACTGCTCTCATGATGGAATTCATCTAGTCCCCTCAAGGTAAAAGAAATGTCACAGGTAGCCAGGTCCCTCTCCTCTAAAATACTTCCACTGTATGTCAGTGCCAGGAACCAGTGCTGACCTATGCTGAGGCATTTTGACTTCTGTTTGATATTGCAATGATATTTCCAGCACACTTGTTAAAAATCATGGGCCCAGCTCAGTTCCTGAATCTGTTCCAAGCTGGAGAGCAAATCTTTCCTCTGCCAGAACCTGCTGTGGTTTCTGCTATCATTTACTAGTTTCATATATCTGATTTCAAGGTTTTTGGTTCATCGGAATTTTTTCAGAATTTCAAGTGTAAACCTTTCTGACAGCTGACATGGTCTGAATACAGCAGGGAGTAAAACTTCCAGACCCAGACTGAGGGATTAACCTGAAAATATCCAAACTGACAAATGTGTGTTATGAGTCCCTCTCCCTAATGCTGTCTAGTGGATCAGCTCTACACCAGACCAAAGGAAAACTATGGCCCATGTAGGAAATAAGAAAATATAAAGGGAGAAAATATATCCCTACAAATCACTCCATTAATAAGGTGAATAGGTTGGGTCATATAATCTCCACAAATGCATGGAATACTGCACAGGAACGTAAGACTAGATATGAACTTGTTCATTGTCATGCCCAGTTTCCCCAGGCACATGAGATAATCCTTTACACCTTCTACCTTCTGCTACTGATTTCCCTCCTTATGGCTCTTCTACTGGCAAATCTGACTTTGCCTGTTTCTCTTACCATGATGTCCCTCCTATCACACAGTGGGAATTAACAACATGGAAGAGTGCTTGGAAAGAGGTTATTGAACTTCTGTTTGTGCTATTATGGGGGGCTTTCCCTGTAAGAAGGTGTAGTCTATCCAGTAAAGACTACTCCTGCAAAGTCCACAGACAATAAAGCCACAGTAATTGGCATATCCATTTTCCAGATACGTTTATCTTCCAGATGGCTGGAGGTTCCTGAAAAGAATGATCTCTGTAGGTGCATTTATGATTACAGTCCATCCTTATGCAACATTATATCCTATAGTCATTGCTAATATCAACAGTGGTAATGTCTTGCCATTTCACTGCCAATTCTCGATTTGCAAAGCACAGTGCCTGCAAATTACCCTTGATTTGTTTGCATCATTTACAACAAACAAACCTCCCAAAACACAAGTCAACATGTCCATCTTATTTATCACCCCGTCTATTTTTAATTCAGCATTTTAGAAACACTAGATTTGCTTATTGTTGTCTTTGCATAAAGTAATGTTCTAATACCAAACTATTTATATCAGAAAATACTAAAGGCTAGATTTGAAAAAAAGCTGATTTTTTTTTAAAAAGTTGAATAATTATACACTTTGATTAGCAGCCATAAAAGGTTGATTATAAAATAGAACGGCCTGGAACTGCAGTTTCACATTTCCTGATATCACAGACGTCCTGTTATTATGCCTCAGTCAACAGATATGCCAACAGCAAGGCAGCTACCAAACTTTATAAACTTGCTCCTAACTGTATTACCAACCAGTCTGACTATGATATGAGTCCCACAATTACTTCCACAAACAAACACAATTATTTGTAAGAGGTAGGAACCTGTTGGATATGAGCCAATATTACTGTATCATTCAAATAGGAAAAACTTCCTCAGTACATCAGAGACCTCATCATTAAGAAAAGGCTGAAAATAGCTATTGTTACCCCAGGTAGAAAGATAGCAATTATCTTTCAGACTTATGTCTTTAAATTAGCATTTACAGACTAGCACTGGCTGAGTCCAGTCTGAGGATCACTGATACACACTACAGTCTAGAACTCAGCTGTCAGGTATTATTGAGCCAACTGAAATTCAAATTCAATCATCTTTGTCAGTTTTAGCAAGGGGGCAAATGATTGTAAAAGCTGTGACTGGAACCCCTATTTTTTGCCTCTCCTTACTCTTGCCATGAGACTTATATTTACCACTGGTTGGATGAAGGTTTTGCCTATTTCTACTGTTGTATTGGTAAAACTCCCCTGTTTCTCTATGTAATCAGGTGCTGTGTGTTTATTAACCACCAGCAAGAATCATTCCAGAGAAGAGAAACTGCGGTACTTGCACGAAATTGGGCTCAATAGGATGAGGTTTAAGTTCCACCAGATGGGCGATATAAAAAAACCATCACTGTGTGTTTTCTAGTGGTTCCAGCAGGATAATATCCCAGGAACATGACTGAAATAGTAACTCCAAACACATATCTCCATCTCAGCATTGCTGTTATTCAAGAGCCACTGGGGGTTTGCCCAGTGGTGGTGGCTGCCCTGTATTCCACTGCCTTAGGCTGAGGCAGCCTCCAGGTACAGTACCAGTTCCAGAGAGATGGATGCTTTGTTTGCTCAGAGCCAAAATTCACCAGAGAAGAGGCATGAAAATACTGCCTGGCTTTAATACATATTATGCCTTGCCTGTCATGAAATAGAGAATTCAGGTTTCCAGCTTGGTCAATCCAGTTTTGCCGTAAACAAGACATCCACTTTAACTTTTAGTTCCCTGAAATTGAAAGATTAAAATAAACACATAATGTCCATTGCCTCCAAGCTATGCAATTTAATAGTTTCAGAAGACACATTCCTTTCTCCTTCCTCTCCCTCCTCCCTCCAAAATCCAGTCCTGCTGCTAGGACAGTAAAATCTGAAGTTATCTCTAGTTGGCTTAATTCTTCTATTTTTGAATTAATGCAGTCTTTTCAAGAGATAAACATCATGACTATTTCATAAAAAATACATCTGTATTGAAAGGCAAAGCCAGGGATTGTGGCAACAAACCTTCTCATACTTCAGGACCCAGTATAACAGCTGAACTTATTTAACCATAAGAATCTTCTGTGGGATCTTGCAGGGAATGTGGATAGAGTTTTGAAGATAATTTCACTCATTTCCCATAGCGAAACAGATCTCAATAAGATTGCTCCTAACAAAAAGAGAATAACAAATGCTGTTTATACTGACAGACTGAGGAAATACAGGAGAACTGCTTGCAAGTTATTCTTGACACAAATACAATAGTAATAGGCAAAAGAACATTTTCTTTGCTTATGAATGCATAAGCTCACTTTACTGAGATTCCGGTGTTTTTAATAGATAGGTCAAAATGAGTTTAAATGATTCCCTGTGGCTCCATGGTGTATATCATCTTGCATTTGAAATTGGGCAGTAAAATCCTCCCAAGGAGAATGGCGAGGAGAACGGTTTGCCTCTGACCCACGGAGAATTTTGTAGGCTTGATTTCTTCTGACAAGGGTGTGGACATCCCTGGGTGATGTGGGGCACATCCATTGATACCATCACCAGCATCCACTGCTTTCAGCCACTGTCCTGCGCTTTAATAACTTTTCATGGATGTTGCATTATGGTAAATCTATTAGGAACCACTCGGATCGACTGAATTAGCTTCTGTCTTAAAATCCCTTGGGTGACCCTAAGACAGGTCATCCAGAAACATGGAGAGAAAAATGAAGGAGGGGCATAGAAAAGACAGAATGATTTCTTCCTGATGTGTTTGCAAAATTTAATCATTGTCTATTTAATACAGGTAAAAAGTGTGGTTTGTACAGGTAAATTTATTCCTTTCTTCTCTTCTTACCTGAACTTACTTACACAGACACAGAGTCTAACCCTTCCCTACACAACCTGTAGGAGCAAAATGAAACTAAACTCTTGTAAGGCATTTGCAATTGTAAGTTGGACTATTCTTCCAATGCTTCACAGTTATTCTCAGACACACAGAAATACCCTATCCCCATACTACATGTTAAATTTACAGGTTCTGTTTGCCTGCAGGAAGATCAGACATGGAAAACTCCAGCTGAAAACTACGAATGCTTTTACGTTCTCAGACAAACTCTTTTTTTTTCCATTAAATATAAAAGCTGCAGAATGAGTTGGTCTATAAAATATTTTCCTCAATTGATATAGAAGCATTTGAAAAGGTCATAATTATTTTCCCTTGTGCTGAAATTACTGTCTTCACATATTCACTTTAAACCACAAGTGGTAATAGTTATGGACACTTTGATACCCACCTTTTTTGTTCCTCAAGAACACAATCAAATATTTCAAATTAAGTCATTTTCCTCATCATACTTTCCTTATTCTTCTAGAGAAGCATAGTGTGTCTCAAAATGCTAGCAACACATTACCACAGGAGTCACATTTTATGAACTCCAATTCCTAAAAACAAAGATTCAGTGCTGTATGGAGCTGATCTCACTAAAGCAACTTCAATTACCTCAATTTCACATGTCAGAAAACAAACAAAATTCTTTTCCCATGAGAATTTCTGACATTTTGAACTTTATTTAATTCCATAAAATGTCAGTTTGGAAATATTCGGTTTATTGTCATGAACTCGAAACAGCTCCTTTCACTGTCACTGAAATAGTTAAATAGCTTATAAATACATTAATAAAATAATATCCACATTAGTATGATATAGAACTAAAAAGTCAGGACTTTCACCTGAAATTTCATAAAAATCAACCTGTGGATACATTTAAATTTCAACTAATTGCATTTTCTCAAGGATTTTTTCCGTGGTCTACAACAAACATAGATCATATTTTCTTATAGAACCAGGATGGATCCCTGAAAGAGTTATGCAGTAAGCTAGAGCTGGTGCTGGTTTACATGCGTAATTTCAAAATCTGAATAATCAGAACCCAAACTTGGTTTCTGCCTAGCCCTGGAAACACCTCAGTGTACTGAGAGCTACATTTGCAACACCAGCAGTTCTCATGTGCTTTAACCTGTCTCAGCATGGATGCCAGCTGTAATGCAACTTCCATCTAAACTTCCCTAGGATACAGGAATGAGGTGCATTTCCACAGATACTGTCTCAGAGTCCTGACCAGTTAGATGTCCTCAGAAATAGACTCAAACTTTGAATAAGGTTCTATGTGTTGCTAATCACTTGTTGCTGTTAGCAAAACTTAGCACATAGCATTTTTCTGTGACTGGAGAGTCTGTAGTCCCATGCTGTCTTCTTCCTGAGGGCAATCAAATCTACATTTTCTATATGAGTCCCCTTATCACTAAGCTACAAATTGTTTTGGGAAAGGGCCAGACAGACCACTCTGCCTACTGAAGAACAGGAGGGACTGAGGGAATTCTGCTTAAGCCAGGCTTAGGTTGCAGTATTAGTAGAGGCTATAATTCTCTTGAGTTGAGGCTGTGGCACTCCCTGAGAAACAAAGCAATCTGAACTGCAGTCCTTAGGTATTTTATTTTACATCAAAGAGTTACTTGATTGTGACATGAAACCAGAACTGAGAAAGTACAAGGCAGTCATGCTGCCATGTCACCCTTGTGCTTACTCCCTTTTTTTCTGGTCAAATGAATATTTAATTAGCTATATAATGTCAAAGGATTTCAGATAGTCAGTTTTAGAAAAGACATGTTTTACATAATAGTCGTTGTCTCAGCTGAAAGAAAAAAAAAAACAGGTCTGTGAGCACCCCTACTCTTTAGCAAGGTGAAGAGTAAACCCAAAATACCAAATCACTTTTATTGGTGTTTTAGATGAAATATTAACCATTAGAGGAGTCATTGTATCTGCTTTATTGAGTAGAAAAAAGGGTCAGTGACAGAGGGAAGACAGCAAAACAGCATTACCTCATGCATAGGTGAGAGGCAAGCTCTGGAGGCACTTGCAGGAACATTTGCGAAGCCCAGAGGGGACTGAGGTGAGTGTGCTGTAGTACGAATTAAAGCTAACAAACTGTAATGTCTTTTGCAAACCTAGATATTTACTCAAGGTATTGTCCAGATGCAAAAGATTTATGCTCAAGAAAATGAAGGATACCGGTTTTTGAATACTTCACAGCTGCAGAGTATCTTAGACGTTCCACAGTTTCATGTTTGAAAGTTTCATTCAAAATTTATGAGTCAATCAGCTTGATGGCCTCTGTATTAAAATAATTAAGTATACTGGACCAAAAAGAAAATTAAAATCTGAGAGGAAATGGAAAAAGAATAAGTAGTTTCTGGTTACTGGCCATATTTAAGCAGAGTAAGTCATAGTGGTAGGATGGAGTGCTTTTCCTTTGTGAGCTGTGGGCTTCCACTTCACTGGCTTATATTGCTGAGTATTTAATAATGTGTAGAATGAATTACAAAGCAGTACCAAAAGCAGAAAATTAGAGTAAGGAGTCACAATATGAAAAAGGGCACATTGAGTATAACTTGATACACTATTAAATTTCACCAATTACCACCTGGAAGGGAAAAAAATAAGCATCCTGGGTCCAAAGGCAGACAACAGCTTGTGGTCAGCTGCCAGGTTGCAGAGAAAAGCTTTGATTTCAGCAGCTCACCAGTCTGACCTTTGTTATGCAGCATCAGAAAAACGTAATTTTACAGAAAATCTATCTTCATTGTTCCAGCTCCCCAGAGAAACATATACAGAAAGTGTGTAATTCCCCTAGATGACCTAATACAGGCTGGGAAACAGCTCTGGAAACAAGGCGCACTTTGAACAGGCTAGTGCATTACTCCTTTTAGGAATGATCTCACCACCTACTTCAAAAGAAATGTAGCCTCAGTGTTTCTGGAAATTGAAGCTGTCAGTGGAGAATGGTTTTTTTCTATGGGGATTAAAATATTACTACTCTGAGGAATGTTTATAGAAAAACATTACTAGTAGAATTCTATACCGGAGTGGGACCAAGGGACATTGGAAACTCTAGGGAAGGCCAGGAGTGAAGTATGTTGTTCAGCTTCAGATACAAACATAGAAATGAAAAGTTGTTGTTAAGTAAAATCCTGTATAATGTTAAAAAAGGCATTTTGGAATAAAACAGCAATACAAAACAGGTGCATTTTGTCACATCCATTGGCTGACATGAATGGCTGTTACTCATGGTCATAAATAGTGCACATGACAAATTTCTGCTGTATACAGTTGATATGATTCAGAATACACTTGTTGCCCATATGATGCCTGAAATTGAGAACTCATGAAAATACAAGTTTCATTTATGATTGAAGGGGCTTAAAACATGACAGGTTATGCAGCATCTATGTGATTTTTTTTTATAAAGATGTCAAGAAAGAAAAACAAAGAAGCACTATTAGTAACACCTTTCCAAAAGAGGGCGACACAAATGATTTTATTCGTTCAGTGTCTGGATCTGTAAATTAGAGGTTTTGTCATTCTCCAAGCAGGTGAGAGATGATTTTTTTCATTATATCAAGCAGACAACAGCCATGAATTGGGTTGTCCAGACTCCCAGTGATGTTCAAATTTAAGAAAAGATGGAGTAGTGGTTTTTGCTTTCCAGTGTTTTCTGAAAGACAGGATGTCCATGCTTAAAAGAAACCCAAAACAATATCAGTACTGTACTACAGAAAAGGTTCAGAGTGCTAAATCCTAGTATTCCTCTTATAGTTTGATATCTGATGACTAAGATCCAGAAAAGGGCAGGATTTTAGACTCATGTCATATGCCTACTGTAGACATATGGTGAGTTGGCTTTTAAATTTTGGTAACAACCCCTAAGCTAAGTCTAATAATTCAGTAATGGAGTGATGGATTCTACTTCAGTGTCAAGTTCATTATCTCCAGACACAGTGCTGATGACAACGGTATCCTTGATAGGATTTAATCAGTCTGCTCCCATTAAATCCCTGGAACAGCATTACATACACATATGGCATATGTTTAATCTCCTATGACTAAGTGACTCCTAAAAAAGCAAAAATATATCTTAAATGAAAGAGTCGAAGGATCATTCTTCTTCTCATAGGATGACAGGTCTCTCACATCTCCGATTTTTCTCATGACAGGAGCTGCTCCCTGAATGAATGGTTTTGGGTGTGCCAAACAAGGGTACAGATCTCCAAAGACAGAAAATCTGAACTGTTCAACTGTTAACACAGAGCTACTCAGCCAAGAACTGTAAGGTTATTAGGAGGTCTATTTTGCAGTTAGCATCCCTGCATGGTTGTATATACCACAGCAGTGACTGATAGCATTTTCACGTAAAGAGGATTGCTCTTAGGATCAACTGCTTAACCTATCTCTGGAAGGATGGCTGTTTTATTGTCTCCAGCTGCTCCAAAGCGTAATCTATATCACGATTCCAGTCTCCACCACAGCCAGACACTACTCTTTTGTGATGTACACCCAGTAATACTCATGGACCTGAGCTCAGACCTCCTGTGTTTGCTGTGCATACCAAACAGAAATTGCAATTCCCAAGTAGATAATCTATGAAAATTAAGCAAGCTTTTCCCGGACAACTCAACAAAATTACTTGCCTGAAAATCTGATCATTATCTTGAGCAAAGATTTCTCATCTCTATTTTCATCTGCCCAATAAATAACTACTGGTGGGTATAATGAGGGAATAGAAAAATGGCACCTCCCCAAATGCCTATATATAAAATAAAAGTGTGTCGTGGAATCATAGGATGGCCTGGGTTGGAAGGGACCTTAAAGATCAGTTTAGATCCAACCCCATTCCATGACCAGACCACCATCCACCCAACCAGACTGCTCAGTTCACCATCCAACGTGGCTTTAAACACTTGCAGGATGGGGCATCCACAACTTATCCAGGCAACCTGTATGAGTGCCTAACCACCATCACAGTACACAGTAAAGAATTTCTTGCTAACATCTAATCTAAACCTACTCTCTTTCAGTTTGTAACCACCCTGCTTGTCCTGTCACTACATGCTCTCCTAAACAGTCTTTCTCTTTCTTCTAGGCTCCCTTTGGTTACTACTAGGCTACAATGAGGTCACACAGAAGCCTTCTCTTTTCCAGGCTAAAAAAACCCCAATTCTCTCAGCCTTTGATTGTAGTAGAGGTGTTTCATTCATCTAATCAACTTAGTAACCTCCTCTGGACTCACTCCAATAACTCAATGTCCTTCCTATGTTGGGGACCCCAGAGCTGGATGCAGTACTCCAGGTGGGGTCTTGGGAGAGGAGCAAAATCCCCTCTCTCAAGGTGCTGCCCACGCTGCTTTTGATGCAGCCCAGGATGCAATTGGCTTTTTGAGCTGCAGGTGCATATTGTCAGCTCATATCCAGCCTCTCATTCACCGGCATCCCAAGTCCTTCTCAGCAGGGCTGCCCACTCTGACCTTATCATGACAGGCATTCAGGGCACGGCCGCAATGCATATTCAGGAATAAGGATAGCACAGCAACAGGGACCTGCTCCCTTGCAGAGATACAGCTGCAGAGTCTGTATTTAACAGGAGATGTAAGGAATCTGAAAGCACAGATGTCTATATTAAATTGTTTTTCCACTTACTCCTGTTGCCTGAACATCTGTTTGCCATGATTTGTGTCTCACAGAGTGGGCTATTATAAGTCACTTATAAACGGCTGGAGCAGATAAGGGTGTTTGGGTAGGCACAGCAGTCAGTGCTTGGAAGGGACAACTGCTGAGTGATGGGGTTGGCTTCTCTTAGATTTCTGTATGTTGTCTCTCTGGCTTGTGGAAGGGGAGAGTGAGCCCTGACTTAGCAGAAGGAGCCTGTTAAGGCATATTGATACTGTCAGGATGCAATCTTCAAACCCTCCATCTACTCAGTGGTGAAATACTTGCTCCCCAAAGAAAAGAGGACAAGAAAAAAGACCAAACATTTCACAGGAAAACCTGAGAAGCAGAGTGAGATATTTTCCTTCCAGACATCATTCTATATCTCATATGTTGTATACAGAAAAGGATCAATAAGTGTTAATGGACAGGTCAGGTTTTATTTCTTCTTCAATTCAGAAGGGACCTACAGCATATGAAAACTGAAGCTAGCAGGGACAAACACAGTCAGTAGAGATGATCAGACAAATTGAAGCTAAAATTTTGGAAGTGTCAATAGCTTAGCAGAAACCAGACTGGTCAGGAATGGAAAACAGGATAGAGACAAGGGGTAGCTTTGCATATTGTCCCATCCAGAGGCATGAGGGTGAGATGGCTTCCACGAGGAGATGAACAGAATGAACATGGCTGTGCTGCGACTGCCAAAGTGCAGAGGATATGAGGAATGAATTCTGCATTGCACTCCGGCATTACCAGGTATTCAGAGAAACTACAGAAATTACCTTGACAGACCAATATGGTTGTAAACAAAGAAATATCCCATGGTATTTCTGCTGCTTGATGCAACCTTTAAGCACTCCCAAGATCACATCCTGGATGCACAGACTGCAGGTGACTCACAAAGAACCTGGAGGGATACTGAATACGTAAGAAGTGTATCCAGGGACCGTCTGTGAAAGAAGCAGTATGCAAGGCCATGGAAGTAAACTGCTGAGGGGGATGGGGGTGTATGGTAAAGTAAGTTAAACTGAGAGTTTTTGTGGAAGAGAGATTTTGTGCAAGACTAATCTCTCTTTAGAGGCAAGTGAACTTTGTGGGTAACCTGCAACTCACTGATTAAGGGGGCAGACAGGGAGGATAATTAGGAAGGTATTCAATTAATAAAAGAGGAGAGGATAAATAAGCACTAAGTTAGCATAAAATCAAGATGCCAAGAACAAAATTAATCAAGGCACGCAGGGATAAGAGGAGATAAATGTGCTAATTTCCCACACAGCAATACTGGTGACCTGTGTAATAATAGAAACTGGAATGCATTTCTGAGCATAAATTCATTCTTATGGGGAAGAATGAAGCTTGGGGAAGAATATCTGCATGACTGGAGTGCTTCTTCTTCCCCTATTACCTGTCTAGGAAGGGATGAGTGGACAAAGAGGGAGGTAAAGTGTTATTCTATGTAAAAAATTATATTGTCTGCTTGAATCACTTCCAGCTTGTATTCAATCATTTAATGACTCTTTACAAGCCAATATCCTAACACGTAGGACATAGTGTCATAAACCAAAAACTTGAGGACAAACTGATGGGCTTTATATTTACCTATAAAATGCAAGTTAAAAGGTTTGTTATTGAAGGAAACTTCAGTCTGAGTGTCATATGCTGATAATCTCATTCTGCCGAATATCCTCAGGTATTTAATTCTACAGGAGATAATATTTAATCCTAAAATGTTCTCCCTGTCACAAGGGAATTCTATATATTAAGTAATTCTTGGCAGCTGGAGAGGAATTATCACACAGTTCAAAAGCCCTGGGAGTTCACAGAATCACAGAATATGCTGTTGGAAGTGATCCTCAAGTATCATCAAGTCCAAGACTTAGCCCTGCACAGAATGATCCCCAAGAGTCACACCATACACCTGAGAGTATCATCCAAATGCTACTTGAACTCCATCAGGTTTGATTCTGTGACCACTTCCCCGGGAAACCTGTTCCAGCACCCACACACCCTCTGGGTGAAGAACCTTTTTCTAATATCCAATCTAAACTTCCCCTGACACAACTTCAGGGCATTCCCTTGGGTTCTGTCACTGGTCACCAGAGAGAAGAGATCAGTGCCTTCCCCTCCTCCTCACAAGGAAGTTGTAACTGCAGTGACATCTCCCCTCAGTGTCCTCTTCTCCAGGCAGAACAGACCAAGTGACTTCAGCCGCTCCTCATACACCTTCACCTCAAGGCCCTTCACCATCTTTGTTGCCTTCCTTTGGGCAGTCTGTACTGGCTTAATATCTTTCTTATATTGTGGCACCCAAAACAGTCACAATATTCAAGGTAAGGCCACCCCAGTGCAGATCAGAGCAGGACAATCCCCTCCCTCAACCGGCTGGTGATGCTTTGCCTGATGCCCCCCAGGACATGTTTGGCCCTCCTGGCTGCCAGAGCACTGATGACTCACATTCAACTTTCCATTGTCCAGGACCCCTGGGTCCCTTTCCCAGCACTGCTTTCCAGCATCTCATTCCCCAGTCTGTCCGTACATTGAGGGTTGCCCCATCCCAGGTGTAGAATCCAGAACTTGCCCTTGTAGAACTTCCTATGGTTGGTGATTACCCAGTCCTCTAATTTAAGGTCTCTCTGCAGGGCCTCCTTGCCTTTGAGGGAGTCAACAGCTACTCCCAGTTTTGTGTTGTCTGCAAACTTGCTTTAATACGCCCTACAGTCCTGTGTCCAAGTCATTTATGAAGATGTTGAAGAGCAAAGGGCCTCAGCTGGAGCCCTGTGGAACCCCACTAGTGACAGGTCACCAGTCTGAAGTCATCCCATTCACTGTTACTCTCTGTGCTCAACCTGTGAGCCAATTGCTCACCCACCACATAATGTGTTTATCCAGATGTGGGCTGGACATTTTGTCCAGAGGGATCCCGTGAGAGGCAGTATTGAAAGCTTTACTGAAATCCAAAAAGATAACATCATCTAGCTTCCCCTGATCAACTGGAAGGTGGCTTACCTTGTCATGAAAGGAATTCAGGTTTAATAAGCAGGACTTTCCCCTCATGAAGTTGTGAACATTGCACTCCGGAGTTTGGCCGTGGCATGGGTGCAGTGCAATCATGTTTCCTCCGCAATCCATCAGGCAGATACAACTTCTCAGTGTGGTTAGGCTGCAATAAGGCAGCTGCATGCAGTTCTGGGTGTGTGAGTGGGTGTGGAGGTGGGACGACAGTGCTTTCATATACTTTCAGCTCCCAGCTCCTCTTTCCAGGGAGATGCCACTGAGTCACAATACTTTACTTGTCACAGAGTTTATAACTCAATGAAGCTGTGATCTGCTGTCTCTCACTAAGGTCAGGCCTTGCTGATCCTCAGATTGAGGGTATATGTTATTTGTTGCAGCAGGGTTCCTAGACCCTCACTGAATTTCTCAGGTGGGAGTGTGGGAGCACACTGGAATTTCAGTGCATTGAGGAAGATTATCTCAGCTCTGGTAAGCACAGAGAAGCAGAGTGCCTTCTGATCCAGAGCCTAGCTTTGCTGAAAGAAGTTTATGGTGAGCTCTCACCTTACTCTAAAAGCAAGAAAGCATGTAGGTTACTGAACCATGCAAAATAAGGGAGTCAAAACAAAGGGAAGTGAGACTGAGGCTTTGATACTCATTAGAAATAGTTCATAGCAAAGGAGAGAAATCATCCAGGATTCAAAAAAAAAAAAAAAAAAGGTACTTACATAAGCCATGAAGCTGCTAATAGAAGAAAAAAAAAAAAAAAAGAGAACGGAAAATAGCAACACAGAAGGACCAAGTATGCTCCCTTTTCAAAGATCAGGATGTTGGTGATTGGTTGGTCAGCATAGACTCATTGGGTGCCCAGTAGTGGGGTTTGAGCACGTTAAGATGAGGTTGGTAATGGCTAATTCCAGCTCACTACAGGTATAGAAATAAATGAGATGATGGTTGTCTACTGCCAAGCTGTGTGCCTGGTCTTGCTCTTGAGCCTCTGCAGCTGGTAAATGGTGCCAGAATAAAGGTAACTTCAGCGTTACACCCTCACTCATCAGTATTTGCCTCCTTGCAAAGCAGTTGTGACTGAGCCAGCTTGTTTTGCACCTTGCCAGAATATTTCACAGAGACTGCTGAAGAAGTCTTGCAGTTGTTGCTGTTCAGAACACAGCTGCTGCCTAAAAAAAGATAATATTTAGCATTAAAATGTGAACATGGGGAATATGGTCCAAATCACCACACAATTAGCCTGTTCAGAGTAAGGTCTGTGTGATGCTGCACAGCTCTGTGTAGACATAGCTTCAAGTGCTCATGATTTGGTCACATGTGCGCTGCATCTGTGAGCTCTCTGCTTTATATGAGCAGTTTCACAGTGTCACAAACAGGAGGACAGCTTTGATCACATCACTTGGAAGCAAAAAGCACAAACAAAGAAGCATGAATAGAAATAAAGTTAAAACCCTGTGGCTGAAAATGAAGTCACCCCAGCTAAAAAGTCAGACCTAGGCAGTAAAATGAGACAGTGGTAATAACAGCAATATTAATGAATGAATCACAAGCATTGCACAGATCGTAAAATAAAGTAAGAAGAAACAGATATTGAGGAATATAAATTAGGACATAAAACCATAATAGCTGGTAATGGCACAAGGAAAACTACAGGGTCAGAAAACTTCAGGATGAAGAGAATGTTGTTTAAGTAAATTTGGAGCAAAGGAATATGTAAAAAAGTGAGGGTTTTTTTCAAACAGTAGGTTATGTCTATAGAATTATCTACTGTATGGCAGAGACCACAAGCTTCTCTACATGTTTCTGTTTTGGTCTTTGTAGAACAGTCAATATGATGTGATGGCAGCACATCTAGTGAGGATGATGACAATGACAGTGTTTTCTATTCTGACAGCGAGTCAAAGAAATGTTAAAAAGCAACTAATTGAGTTAGATGTGTTTATATCAGTAGGTCTGGATAGCTTGCATCAGAGAGTATTGAAATATTGCTTGCATAGCTCTCTGTATCCTTAACACTGATTTTCAATAAAGCTTAAAACAATAAGCTAGTTTCAGAAAATTGAAAGGAAGCCAGTGTTGTAAGAAAACCTGAAAAATATAAAGTGGACAGTGTGGTGGGCCTACTGGGCCTTTCAGCTCTAAAGAATGGCCAAAGCAAGGAGGGGTAATAAGATTATTTCTCATTTCCAACGATTCATTGACAATAGGTTGTGCCAGTTAACTTGATGTATTTTCTCAATGAGGTCATAAATTTGATTGAAAAAGTATTAGTGCTGATTCAAACACAGAGCCTTCTACAACTTGAGACCACATCTTCAATTAAATATTTCAAAAGAAACAAAATGCACATTAATTGGGTGCTTTTAAACTTTGGTTGAAAACTTATTGCGTGGATCTCTAAGCAGAATTGGCCAATGAGTATGATACTATTTAGCATTTTTCTTAACAACCTACAGAAAGGATTGATAGGTGAGATAAAATGTGAGTGTCATAAGCTGTAAAAATGACATGTTCCACAGAAAGTCTGGCACTAAAACCCAAGAAAGTTGAACAGTGGCCATGTTCACCATGGCTGAAGAGGACTAGGAGGTCACGGCAGATTGAGACATGAAGATGAGTTCATGTCATGACTGTTCTGTGGTGTTTCCAAATATTTCCTCTCATTGGAAAAGACCTGAAGTGTTAAGAACTACAGATAAATTTTACAATGAGAATTTTACTAGCAGGACACCATGGGTGTGAAAACAAGAAAGTTCTTCCAAGAAGGGTTTTGTTCAAGAGCAGACAGCACAGAGAAGGCACATGCAAAGGATGAAAAGATTGAAAATTGTTCTTTATACTGATACAGTCAAAGAGCTCTGCTGGCTTAGATTTATGCAGAGAAGATTAAGGGGATGACTTCATGTGGGTTTGTAAGTAGTGACATGAGAACAGAAATCTCATAATAGGGTGTCCTTCAGTACAGCACACAGAGACATAATAAGATCTGTTGTCTGAAAACTAAGGTTAGAAGGATCAGATTAGTAAAAAAAAAACCAACAAAAACCAAAAAAGAAAATCATTAAAGGCACTGGACCTGCCTTTTGCAGAGGTATGTTCTTGATCCTCAGAAATGTTTAAATTAGATCTGTTTTATATGGAACACCTCACTCCTCTTTAGTGAAGAGCTAAACATTGAATTCATGGAACGTGATCTTCCTAGGAATTTGTAATGCTAATTCAGTGCTTTGGAATCAGACTTTGATTTTCATAGATGTCACAGAAGTAAAAGATAGATGCTGGCAGGTCGTTGGGTGTGTTCCTGAATTTGATGCTATAGCTTCAGGGAATCTGGTCTCATTTCAGAATATGTTTTCATGCACAGCTTATGATTTTAGTCAGGGAACGCATGACTGGAAGCACATGACAGTAGAGGATTGTCCTCAGCAAGGCAATAAGTTGCCACAGGAAAGTACCAAGGCCTAGGTTCTTTACTTACACCATAGCAAAAGTCACATTTTTCTAAATGTCATCTTTTGCATCTTTTGCAAATGGGAAGGCAGCAACTGTGCCCCATGGGACACAGCATTTCCCATATTAGTGTTTTGGCACTTATTTACAATATGAGACAGATGGGCTGAGAGGGCTGAGCCCACACTGAGCCCACATGTCTGGTGAGCTCCAACACTGCTGCTCATGAAGCTGAGCCATTTTTTAAATTTTTTTCTTTTTTTTTTCTTTTCCCATCAATTCAGAAAGACTCCCTACTTTTTTCTTCCTTTTTTTTTTTTTTTTTTTAATTTTATTTTAGTTTAGTTTTTCCCCCCCGTTCACTCACTTTCTCAATGATTTGGTGAAACTGGCTCTGGATTAGGCTACATCAACCAATCAGGATGAAGCCTAATCCAGTTACAATTAATCGTGTAAAAAAGCAAGGAAGACAAGGGGACAGGCTGACACAACTGACCCATGAGGAAAAAAAGTTACTAAAAAAGGTTTTTAAAGAATAAAATTTTTAAAGAATAAAATATATATTCAGTTAGTGTTAATTTTTTATACACCGGCAGAATCCTTTTCAGCTCTTCTTGGAGAGTGAAAGCAAATGGAAAGTTAAAAATATGAAGTTGTGTTTCCCTGATGCATGAATAGCTCATATTAGTATTAATACAAATTAACCATATGCCTCATAGCCTGAAAAGGCTTAATATTTGACTCCATGGGAGCTGCTAGGAACAAAGAAAACTGCATAGGAGGCTGTTGGAATACCTAGTAGCTAGTAAGGACTTCCTTTATTTTCTTAGGACTTCCAGGAAGCTAAATATGTACCTTTAACAAGGAATCTAAACATATTGATTACATAGACTAGAGGAAAAACGTGTTTTTTTCAAAAATGAAAAACCTACTGAAAATGATAAATAAAAGATAAATTAAAAAGTGTTATTTTATCAGTGAGATATCTTTTTCAGTATGTCAGTTACTGTACAAAAAAGTGATTTTTTTTCTCTTCTAGTTCTTCATTGTGTAGATTTTTTTAATAGTTAGAAGATAATTGAGACCTACTCAAAAGCAAGACAGCCTTTGGAGAGAGATTTACATGTTACTCTATACAAATTATCTCATGCAACAGATTTCTAGATTGGTAAAACCCACTTACATGTTTCTGTCTTAAAATCTTGTGCTTATTCAAATTCTCACATTCTGCTTGTGGAATGAAATCAGTTGCTTCTCAATAGAAATCTGTCATTTCACTCTTTTTTGGAACAGCTGTACGGAAAAATGTAAGCAAAATGACACATTTTAATTTTGTTGAGTTATTTAACCAATAAATGTGCATTGCTTGATTATGGCTGAATGAACATATTTTAATTATAACACTCCCCAAGAT
Source organism: Empidonax traillii (assembly GCF_003031625.1). NCBI lineage: Eukaryota > Metazoa > Chordata > Aves > Passeriformes > Tyrannidae > Empidonax > Empidonax traillii. The sequence goes on from NW_020955514.1 coordinate 1,039,645, forward strand.
ATTGATATCATCAGTGTGCTAAAGCAATAAACCTCATAGACAGAACTACCAGCTATGTGCTTAATAGAATTTTACATTATTTTTTAGCTAAGGTCTAAGCAGCTGATGTGAGGACTTATCAGCCACACCTACATAGTCTGATGTGGACAGTTGTACTAATTTTTCCCAGTCTCTTGAGTGTTTTACAGAGGCTATGTACTTATTTAAAGCCATTTAGATAAAGTTATGATTGACCACACCCAACCAGTAAGACTCAGTAGAGTGGGACTGGTTTGTGCCTTCTAGCTCAGAGGTCATGCACTACCACATGGGATTCAACATCTGGTTCTTTTCATGGCACAGACTGTTAGAAATACCTCAACAAAAGGTCATTACTGATTGACATAAAAATTCCTAATATCCTTCTCAGTTGACATCCTCCCAGTAAATTGTACTGCAATTTATGGACAACATTTTTAAACTGATAATCTTTGACAGCTCATATTATCAGATGTAAATTTTTTTGTAGATTCTATCCTCTACAAAGTGTCAGGAAGCATATTTCATCCAATAAATTCCAGACCAAGTTGATTTGCACTACAAGAAGATGTGAGCCAAGATCTATAAATGTTTAACATTACATTTCTCCATTTTTTTTTTTATTCCCATGAGGCATTTGGAGTGTGAGCTGTGTAAAATCTTCTTGGCTTCATAAGCTCCTGTATTGGCAAGAGTGGGTTGCATTTCATTCTGTTATTTTATTTTAAATAAAAGCCACAGGTATCAATTAATCTTGATTAACAAACATTCATGCATTGATTCCCACTTCTCAAATCCTATTGTTGCTGGAGATGACATTTGGTTTTCTTTCTATGAACTAAGAATACTGACTCTTACTGATGCTGAGCAGGTAAAGGTGCTCAGGAAGAGCACTATAAATGCTACAGCACATCCTGAGCACTAGAACAGTTCTGTATATGTCTTAATTTTTAAAACACTTCTTCTTCTGAGCCTCTTATTATGCTTGAATATTTCTGTGGCATAAAAACTGTTTTGCATATAGTCTCGTGTATTTGCAGAATCAGGGCCATAGAGAATAACCCAAATCACTGCATCATTTTTAATTACACTTTACAGTATGAATAAGCCCTCACTAGTTATCATTAATTTTAGATGAAGTAAAACATTAGTTAAAGCAAAAATCTCAACTACCCTTGCTGCACTGGAGTTGTTTTTCAAATAAGAAAATATTTGAACCATTAAAGAGCATGTTAAATATGATATGGATATTATAAACCTAGAGTATCAGACTCAAAAATACTTACAGAAAATGAAAGCTCCCTTTCAACTCCAATGGTGTAAAAGATGTATTAGCAGTTTAGAAAACTCTTATTTGAAGCTGACTATAAATTTCCTTTAAATGTAAGTCTTCAGTACTGTTGCTGGGCACTTTTTTCTGTCAGTAAAGACTAGTCCCTTAGTTACCACCATATGGAAGGTTGTAGTGCAAAGGCAAACTCTTTGTAACACTGAATGATGCTCTATTGCCTATGAAATTCCTGTACACATTCAACAGGGTCTACATTCACTGCAGCAATTTGAATTGCCTTGATCATTAGCATTCAAGTGGTTATTCCTTAATCTTAATGCTTTAATGCACTATTCTGCAGCATTACTGTAATATCATAATGACGTATGCTAAGAACTTATGGAATTTAGTCTGTGCAGCAAGGGAGCAAACTGTTAGAAATCCACTGAAGTCTGTAGTCTCAAAACTGTCTTACTAACTTATTCCTTACTGGGAGTTCTAAAATCCTAAACTGTAATTGTAAACACCCATCAAATGCTGAGATTTCTAAATTGAGTATGTTTACTTTTCTGGAAAGGAAAGTTGCTGATTTACATAAGAGGAATTTGGAAAAATCAATCATTCAAAATTAAACTTACACCAAAGTACATATATTAATATATGTCCAAAGCAGTTTAATCAAGAATGAAACAGTTACAAGGTGTTCCTTAACAGAATGTGAATGCTGGCAAAATGGTTCATTTAAGGGAGTCAGACTGATGCAAAGTGGGGACTAATTCTGGCATAAGAGTTGCTCTGCAGAGGCCGTGGGATGTCTGGTATGTAATTCTCTGACTATCCAAGGCTGCAGAGTCAGTTGCAGTGTGAGATTCCACACTGAAAGAAACATGACCAACCCAGAGGATTAGCATGTTTAACACCTTTTGGTGAAGTAGGAAGAATAATAAAAGTGATTTTTTTCCCCATACTTTGTTTTAACTTTTTGATTTATCTACCAGACTGTGAGTATACAGGAGCCAGCTGAATCAGGGCTACAAACTGTGGACTCCTCAGGGCTTTTATTTCCATATTCCAAATAAGAGTTAAGTCTCAGGCATGGCCTTCAAAAGGTAATTTTACCTAATGAAGTGGTAGATGTCTGTGGACTTCCAAGCAGTCCCAGGTTCTTCTTTCAGTCAATGGGCAGAATTACATGCTTTTCATATATTAGTTATCTCATCCTAAAATAAACACCTTTATTTGGTCAGACAGATTTCCTTCCACTGGACAGAAATTGGATTTTAGGATGACACAGGTATAAATGTCTATGTCATAGACACCTTAAGAGAAGTGAATCCACTCAAGTATTTATGTTCTTACACACATATTAATGCAAATGATACCTGGTTTGGATCATAATTTAACACTCTGTATGAGGACTACAAGGTAAAATACTTTGGAAAGCATGAAAAGAAGTATGAAACTTTTAATAAAACTCAAGGTTAAAACATATATCTGTGAAATAAATCATAATCATAATAAAAAAGACAAACTGATACATGCCTTTCAAAACACACTTTAGGATATATTTCAGTTAGGAAAAAAATTACTGTTGTCCAGTGGATGAAGCAATACTCCTCCAGTGAAGATTGAATAGAACAGTTAATTTGTTTCACATTTAATAATTTTGAATAGAACTATCAATGCTAAAAATGTTCACTAATACTACCTTCTGTCATAAAGGTCTCCAGAAAGAATTCCAGTTACAGGCTGAAATCTGGATATTCCCTGCATCCTGGGGTTCTGCCTAATTTTTGACAAATCTTTCTTGTTTCATCAGAAGAAGCTTTAAAACACATAATTCCCTCTTGGAAAACAATGAAAAAGTTTATGAAACCTGAATATTTCTGTTAAAATAAAGCATCTTTCCCAGGTAGCTCCAGTTTAAATTTCTTGTATCTATGTTAATATTATTATTATTTATGCATAACCCAACCACAAAGACTGATGTCATTCTGTCGTGCTCATTCTAGAATCAAACAGATTTATTTAAGTCAAGATATTACTGAACAACAGAGGATGTCTTCCAGATAATAACTTTTCTCAGATCCTGCACAGAGATAGGAATTTCTAATCTATTTAAATGATACTGGTCTGGTTTCAGCCAGGGTCCATATGGCACTTGTTACTGTAAACACTGCTTTGAACTTCTATTCCCTTTCCAATTCCATTCTCATGGCTTGGTATTTAAAGACTTTTCACCTGCCTTCTCTACCTGATAGCAGTCCCATGGGCAAACAATACCAGTAGTAATGATCAGGAGCCAGCGTACTGCATACTTTCCTCAAGGTTTATTAGTTGAGAAGGAATTTCCCAAGGACTCCCCTCGATATAATTTTCTCTTGCAGTCAGGTTTGCACTCTCTGATGGCTGTTTCTAAATCATATAGAAAACCTGTTGGCCACACTGACCTCAGAAGAAGGTACTGGTCAGCGGAGTGTTCATTTCCCACCAAACACTGGCTCAGAATGTGCACCAGAGCTGCAATGATGATGATGATCAAAAAAGTAATTATATATGTCATAATAACTGCAATTAATATACTGTAATCCTGTAATCCACTGCACCAGACAGTATACTCACAATAAAAAAAAAAGAAGAAAGAAAGAAAAAGGAAAAACAAAGGCATATCATGCCCCAGTGGGTTTATAAGCCTAGGGTAAATCAAAAGATTGCAAACGGATATAGACAGGTAGCAAAAATTTTACCTAGTGGCTTCAATACATCAGCAGCCTAGCTGTTCCCAAAGTACTCTTGTTTTTGTTAAGAAAGTCAGCAAGCATACAAGTCATAGAAAACCAAGGAGAAATATCAGCCTGCAGAGTTCATCTAGTCTATTCCCTGCCAAAGGTAGAAACCTCCATATTCATACCACTCCAACTCATACTCAGACATGCATGCTATGTTGCATGTACTACAGCTGAGCAACGTATCACAGAGTTTTATTAACTTTCAATAACTTTATTACTGGACACTTTTTCTTGATGTTTAATCTGAACTTGACAGAATTCATCACAGAGATGACGAACAGATTCTTCCATTATTCTTGGTAGCAACATTTTGCAAATCAGAAAGTCACAGAATCATAGAATTCTAGAATGGTTTGAGTTGGAAGAAGATCATCTAGTTAAAGATTGTCTAGTTCCAACCCAATTGTCATGAAAATGGACACCTTCCTCTAGACTAGGTTGCTTCAAGCCTCATTCAACTTGATGTTGGACACTTCCAGGGATGGGGTATCCACAGCTTCTCTCTCCTGTCTCTGCAGGAGAGGTGCTCCAGCCCTCTGAGCATATTTGTGGTCTTCCTCTGAACTGGTCCCAACAAGTCCATGTCCTTCTTAATTTGGGGGTCCCAGAGCTGGATGCAATATTCCATGTGGGGTACATTTGCTACACGACCAGACTTATACTGCATCAGTACATTAATGCATCATTTGCCATAGCCACAAGATGGAAAATACTTTCATGCTTTTGTTTTAGTTTGGGAACTGCATACTTTCAGAAGCCATTTTCAGCAGGAAAGGTAAGATTACTAGAGCACATTAAGTAGTCTATCCAATATGGATAAAATATGAGATATGTCTCTATCATACAATATGATCAGGAAACTAAACTCCCTGAAGTCATCTTAAAACATACCTGTGCACCTTCATCAGTCTTGTTTTGGAAGTATTATATTATTTTTCAAGATTTCTGAGCTTTGGTTTGTGTATCAGTTAGGTCTAGAATCTCATTCACTTTATCTGGAAGCATATTATTATGACCAGTGGCAAATTCTACACTAGAGACACTCTAAAAAATATTGTGGGTTCATTACTGATGTCTGAGTCCACAGAAGGCACAAATGTTAGAGTGTTAGCGGACAAAAAAAAATCATGTGTATTTTAAGAAAAGCCCAAGCACATCCAGCCACACCTATAAGAACATACTGCTTGCTTGGAACAATGAGCGTGTCAGGAATAACTTATTCTGCTTAAAACAGAATCAGAAATTCAGATAAATTAATAAAAAAAATTCCATTAATTTCTGTGAGCTTTTTGTAAATCTTCAATGTGTTTTAGCTGCAAATCACTTAAAAGAGTTTTAACCAGCACCTTCTTCATGGACATAAAACTACAGCTGCTTCCTTAAAGTAAAGAACCTTCCCCTTGATTCCCTGATGGGGGGCAGTGAGGATGTTGGGTGCTGCAGCAGCCCAGCCCATGTGGTTCGAGCTGTGCAGCTGCAGCTCCACTAGTCTCCTGCTTCCATTTCACCATCACTCAGGACATCTATTTGGAGCAGAATTATAGTGTTTGCTCTTGAAGTGAACCCAGAGGAATGCAGAGGGGAAGAAAAGGACAGCAGGATTCCTCTCTGAACGGTGACTGTGTAGTGCCTCATGCTGGTTTTATCTATTTCCTCCCATAAGTGCTATATTAAATTTATTTGACTTCAACTTTCCAAAGCGTTGGGGATGTGGCAGGATGATCTGTGGGTGTTCATTTCTGATAGAGGGAGTTCTAGATAAATTCTTTTCCAGATGTGATTCCTTCACTTCAGAACACTGTTTTCCATCTATCATTCATTTCTCCTCAGCTTCTTTCTCTAAGGTTTTTCCTTTCAGTCTCCCAGCCTACCAGACGAGCTCTAGCTCATGGCTAGAAACCAAAATATTGTATTCTTATTATCTTTTTATCTTCTTATTATCTTCTTCTTATCTTCTTCTTATCTTTTTTTTTTTTTTTTCACTGCTCTATCCTTCGAATTATGGGTTCGAAGGAAATACTGTAATTGGAAAAAGTTATTTTGAATTTTTGGAGGATCTGTCTTCTTGTTTACAATAACTCATTGCAATTCCTGTCTGCCTTGTGGGCTGCCTGTACTGGATGTACAATAGCACACCACTGATTCCGTGGATCCTGCAGAAAAGTTTGTTTGCTTAGGCTACTTTGTTGCAGCTGAATTCATTTCTCAAAGCCAAATGCTAACCCAGAGATTAACATTTGTTAAGAATTTCCTGGGCCTGACTGGTAAAATGATTAAGGCAAAGAAAAGATGTTTTATGATGCTACAGAAAATGCAAATCTTCATTTTAGCAGATCTAGGATCTAAAGCTGAAATGAAATAACATTTTAAATGGCCAAATTGAATGAACTGAAAAATGCACCATCCGGAAAACATTCCATCTGACTCCAATTGACATCTTAACTAAATAATTTTAGTAAACAAATAAGAAACAGAATTGAAAAGGAACAGATTGAAAGGGATTGAAAATATCTCTATGAAAGCTGAATCCCATAGTTTCATGAGTTACAGCTGATATCAGAGAAAAGCCATAATTACTAAGCAAATCTTTCATACTCGTCAAATGACTGGAAGGTCTTTAATGCTGGCAAAACAACTCCTGATCTTCCCCAGTCAACTTGCACATTGCCAGAGAAGGGTGATGTTTTCCCTGTTTAGGCTATTATGCAGTTATTTCCCTGTCACTTTGACTTTTCTCATCCACTGATAAACAAATTTCAAATATCGTGATTTTAAAATCTTTTGTAGTTAAAGAAACAAAGACAACACTCACTTTTACATCCCAGTGAAACTTTCTATGATTGCAATGAATTCTTAAAAAATCTCACTGTTTGTTTTCATTTCCCAGTGCCAGCATCATGTCAATGTGCAAACCATGGACAGCTATGTCTCCTTATAGCAGGGTCTTCCACTTCATTCAGTGCTTTTGATCATGTAGTCTGTGTTCATGAAATAATCTTGATTCATTTCCCACTAGCTAAAGCAACTTTCTGCAAAATTTTCAGTCTTTGCAACATTTCAATACCTTATTTGAAAAAATTGGGTACTATTGACTGCAGGCTGGCAGGTAATCTGTTTACATTTTTAACTGCCTTTCTCGTGAAACTGGCAACAACTTTTGCTGTTGCAGGTGAGATTCTTTACCATTTACAATATCTTTTATAAGTTTTCCTCAGAAATGAAAAGGGACCTTTCTCTCAGTTCCTAAACTGTTCATCTCTGCCTGACAATTCATATTCCCCTTATATGTATTTATGTAAAAGCTGATGCCTGATGAAAAGAGTGGATAATTGTATTTGTTGGGACATGATGGCTGGTGTTATGTATCTGGTTTTCACCTGGGATAGTGCCCACCATTCAGGGATTTTTCTTTCCTGAAATTATTGGATGTAGTTGAGTCACTTCATATTAATTTCTTTCTAGCCCACCTGTAAACATTTTAGAGCAAAAACCAACTCTGAGATTTGCTATAAGATCACCAAGGCCTGATCCATTGGTACTGAAAAATTTCTCATCATGGCCCAGTGGAAGCCCTCTAAAAGCTTTCGTCAAACAGCACATTTTTCCTCTCAGGAAAATTCTAGTCAGATCTTCTGGGAGCAGTGACCAGCTCTGCATCTTCATGGGAAAAGCAAGAGTCACTGGTGTGCATGTTCCACAGTGCAAGTGCATCCGACACCTACAGCTGCACCTACACCATGGCTGCCCCAGCTGGCATCATTCCACACCGGAGCAGTGCAGTCTCACACAGCCCCTGCAGTGTGAGACTCATTCCTGGTGGGAATTGCAGCACAGGTTGCTATCAAAGCATTGGAGTTAAACTGTGCAGTGGTCCAGAGGGAGAATGAAGGAGCACAGCAGGAATAAAGAATGGTTTTTTGATAGAAGGGTTTGGGTTCTCCCTTCAAGATCAATCCCAATGCAGTATATTCCGCTCTCAACTGCTCTAGTAGCCCAATACATCAAACCTATCAACCTTTTCTTTTACTGGAGCTCTTTGCTAGAATTATTCTCTTTAATTTATTTTTAATGCTTGATCACTGAGAAGGATGAAAAGAACAAGTTCATGGTCTCTCACTACCTTTCTCAGTGAAGTCTATGAAGGTTTTTCCCATTTTTATGCTTTAAAAATTACTTAATAAATCTTTATAGACTGAGGAACAGTAAAAACTCTAGCTCTCTTTTAGGCAGAAAAAAAACCATATATGAGGATAAATTATTGAATTTAATATGTCTCACTTCTCACCCTAAATAATCTTAGCACACAATTCAGAGAAATGCTGGAATAAAAATCAGCGGAGACACATTGTATTATTACATAAAATTTGTCAGATATATTTTAACATCCTTATGCTTTCCACACAATTATGTAAAAAGTACTTTCAGGGGAAGAAACTTTATGACAGGAATACAGGGACGTGGTAATCAAGAAAACAATGTCAAAGCTATGGTTCTACTTTCAGTTGTTGATGAACTGATTAAGTGCAAACACATACTTCTTTCAATTTATCCTATGTATAAAAAAGTGAATTTTTAAATAAGATATGAAGATGACAATGTACCAAGGAAGTGGCAATTTTTTGCAGCAACTTCTATAGATTAAAAGGTTGACTGCAATATGTATTGCTAGAGGATCACAATTAAAAATCAAATATTAACAAAAAATTTACAATAATTTAGATTTGGATCAAGCAAACATCCCTCTATTTCAGGTGCAAAGACAAAATCATGGTATTTTCCAGTGTAATAACTGCTGAAATAGCTATGATCTCTGGGATTATTAATATATGAGATTATTAATACATGTTGTCTCATTTTAATGGTTTTAACTGATTTTAACTACTAAGTGGATTTTTGAAAGGCTTTTTCAATAGATTTAGGTAAACAAGATAAAGTAGAAAACTCTTCACTTTTTCAAGCACTTTCAACTTCAGTGAGAAACAGAAAAATGCTGCACTTAATTTCTACATACTCCTTCACCAATGATACCATTCCTCCTTCTTCCTGAGAAAGCATGTGAGTTAACACATTCACGTCCAATTGCACATAGCCTATGTTTTTGTTCTGGGTTTTTTTTCCTCATTGGAAAGGAAAGGAGGCTGGGAATTCAGTGCTGTTAAAGGCCACTTTCTCCTCTGCTCATCCATTCCCAGACAAACTTCTAGTGGTCAAAACACCTGAGCAAGGGGAAGTAAGGTGATTTTCAGATCCCTGGCTGAAAGTTTTTGTTTGAGAGGAAAAGGTAGCTTGGCCAGGGAACTAAAGGCAAGTAAGCAAATCTTTTTAAGTAACATTTGGGGAGGCCAAAGGAGAAGTCTGGAAGTCACTTCTTACATTAAGGATCACTGAATTTAAAAAATCCATAAAAAGACTTTGAGGCAGGGAACATAACTCAAAATAGCACCCTATTCTCCAGATGACAGGCAGAAAAATGGTTACTGGTCTGACAAAGAAGTATTTGCCTCAGATGAGAAAAAAAGCCTCTGCCAGAGAATCAACCATGTACCTCGAAACCTCAAAGCACACCTAGAAATAAATTGACAGTACAATCATTGATTTTAACATAGAATCCATATTCTATCTATACCCTACTGTCTTTTACAGGTAAGCAGAGTTAGAAAAATATTTCTGATAGAAAATCAATAATATTACTGGGTTTTGCAAATATTTCCAAATATTTGGAAAATATTTCCATAACTTTCTCTGAAGGAAATAACTGATATAAAATATCTCTATACAACTAAAACAAATATGTTTGAACATTTAAAAGAAGAATCATAAATTCTGGACTTGAGGCTTGATTTATTATTGATTATTTTTGGCAACATAGGCCTGAACATAATGCTTGTGTAGTACCTGCAGTTTAAGAAGGATTTGCTCTGCTGTCTCTACTGGCATTAGACATGCAGATTTAGACAACTGAACAGAGCCCTTTTCTCTTGTCCTATTTGAGGATTAAAACAACAGTTGAAAAGTTGCAAAATATAACATCAACGTTCAAAATTTTAACTCAGTGGTAGAAAATAAGTACTATGCACTGTTACTGATTTTTTAGTGTAGTCAGCTGAGATCCACAATGTTGAAAGATTAAAGACTAACCTTTAACATATTCTTTGATTCAGATACTTGGACAGTAAGGATCAGGATAAATAAATATGTTTACAGCAGGAAAATCTTTCTTACTATCAAACATTCTATGAAGACATTGCATGAATACGTCTGCATCTACTTATCTAGGCTGCCATGTTTTTCTTTCTCCTGGAAAAGTAAACTGTCCAGATTACTTTTAATGAAATCTTTCTTCTTAGTGACTCAAAGTTGAAATCATCTTTTCCAGTAAATGCAACAACCTAGGGTTTAATTGCAAATTTCAAGGGACATTAAAATGTCAATAATTAAACACTGCAAGAACAGGAATTTTGAATGAAAATAAGTCACAAAGCTTGCTGCTGTCTATCTTCAAAATATCTTAAAATTATTTTCCAATAAACTTAGAGGAGTTGTTGCTTTATCTTTCATTTTTGAAATGAATGCAGGAGATCCATAAAAAAGATCAGGGTTTTTTTTTACCCAAAGAAACACCAGAGTTCTAGGAATAATTTATTTGTGCTTATTTACACCTATTTGAAAACTCACAGATTTGTGTGGGTGAGTGTAGGATTACTCTACAATATTGATTCAATTTATTCACATTAGAAATGCATTGCTTTCTTTGTTGGTCAATATGCATTCTCCTGAAACTTCAGATTTTATTATTTGAGGAATTCTCCAAGCATCTTAGTGTTTTCAAACTAAGTACTGCAAACTAATAAAACAAATGTTTGCCTCATCTTTTGTTATCAGGATCAAATATTGAAGATATTTGAATACCATTCTACTCTCTTCCAGGTATTGAAATCATAAAGTAAAGTACAGTCTGCTGATATTTTCACTGTTTTGTTCATTTAGCGTCTTCCTTGTGACTTTTGAAATAAGACAGATTTGGACATGTTCAGCTAAAATTCACTGTCAGCTTCTTGAACCATGCATAATAATACACTTCACTGGCTTATCATGACTATTCTAAAATATTTCTTCTTATTTATATTAATGCTGGAAATAGATCTTTCCATACTAGTCACCAATGAGAAGCACTTGAAACACACTACTTCATGACAGTATGCCAAGAATAATGGAATAAACCTGCAGTAAAAAGATATGCTAGAAATAAAAGGAGATATGGCAACAAAAATGGCAGATTGACTCTTGCTTTTAACAGTAAATGTAAAACATGGCTAAGTGTTCTTCATTTCAATAGCAATTAATTCATAAATACACAGACATGGATCATTAGCATTTGCAAACAAACATCACCTCTTTTCCAAGAGCTGAGAACCTCAAGTGTACTGAATTATGCTTTTCATATTCTGAATCAATATATTTTTATATTTGTTTTGTATTTTCTTTCAAAATAAATCAGGACTTCAATGCTATTAATATTGTTCTTTAAAAAATTTTACATAAAGGTACATGCTCAGTCACACAATCTGATATTTCTGTCTGCTCCTGGAATTTTTCCTGTAATTCTCCAAGTTAAAAGAGAAGATAACAATCCAATATATATTTTATCAGCAATGGATTGGTCACAAGACATTTTAATCATACAGTCTAGAGGAAGTCATAGCAGAGACCATTTTATTCCATATACATATGGACCATTAAATGTTCTTGGTGGTTACTGAATGTATTGGAAAGCCTGAATTAAAAATATCTTCTGCTGTAACCTGCAAGCATTAGGAAATGGTCTACAACATCAGAAAAGTTGGTCAACACCCCCTCATTTTGTTTCCTTCTGGGAATTACAAAAGGAACTACAGTCAGCTGACTTTTCCACTGTTCTGCCTCTCCAGCATTCTCCTTGGGTCTTTTAAAATATGTGTGTCTCATATTCAAAAAAAATTCAGTTGTATTTCATGAGCTTCATGTTTCCATGTGATTAGGTATCTCTGGTGGCTTTTTTCTTATTTAGTCAGCAGTAAATTGAGTGGTATTTAGGTTTTCCAAATACAGTCTACACTACTTATCTCTAGTATTACACTAAGAAGTAATGTTGGCTGCTTTATTATTCAGTGAAGATTTCTGCCTGGGGAGCAAAAGCTTCCACCTTCACCCTCCAAACAAGAAAAAGAGACATAGTCTGAGTCCATCAGTGTGCAGCAGTATACTGGGGGCTCTGCTGCTGCTTAGGCATCAGGAAACTGCCCAAATATGCTCTCCTACTCATCTGAGATGAAGTAGGGTGCCAGGGAGCTGCTATGCCCCCTGTCTTGGAAGGGACATAAGGTGTGTCTGTACACACCGTGGGGAGCAGGAACTGGGAGGTAGCAGAGGCACATCAGACAGCACACCAGAATATCCAGGGTGTTCTCAGCAGAAAACCACCATAGACATCATTATTGACCAGTTTTTCACTACGTGGAGCACTCAAAGGGCTTTTCTCTCCTGTCACTTGCTGCAGTATAAACCAGGATGAATCCTGTGAAACGTAGTCAATTTAGGCTGAAATTAACCTGGAACAAATGTCTATATCTAGCCTTTTTATGTATACTGAGAGACAGGGCTTTGTTGTTGTAATTACATTTTTTTGAAGATGTGAGTTGCATAAATCTCATAGTCATTTCCTCTGCCTATAATGGCTGTAATCTGCAGTTCAAGAAGATTCCTAATTAATATTAATTCCCACCCTGTGCACAGTGTGTTTTGGCAAGTAATTAGGTCTGAAGGGATGGCCAAACACACTGATCTTCAAATTTTGAACAATTTAATTACAGGCTTGTTTTCTGCTTGGAGCTGCATAAGCTATGAGTTTAGTAGAGAGCATCAGTGTGGTCCTGTTTCTGAGGCTGCCTCTGGAACGAAGAGCAGAGAGGGCTCTGCAAGGGGGAGGGAGCACAGGCATTCTCCCCTAAAACACTGGATTTCAATGAAATCCAAACTATCAGTTTAAGTGAGTGACTACCTGGAGGCTGCTCTGTCAGAAGAATATCTTAAATTTTAAAGGAGTGCATCAACAAAGAATCTGCCTTTGCAACAGATTTGCAGAGTAATTTTGCATGACTGTGCACATGAGAAATTACCCTCTTTGCTCTTTTAGAAATTCTGCCCTTTCTTAGACATTTTTAATGTTTTTTTTTATCAGTATTTTTGTATTCATTAAGCTAGGCTGGCTAATGCTGAAGCCACCTTTAAGCACAAGTTACTGCTCTAGATAAGGAGGAAACCTTCCCTGTTCCAACCTGTAACTCATTAGAAGTGTCTTTGATGTCAGGTAATTGGACCTTCACTGGTAGGGGGAGCTCTGAACCATTCACCCACTCTCTTTAAGAAGTCCTAAAGAAATTATGAACATTAACACAAGTAAAATAGCTGTTACATGTCTCACACCAATTTTCAGAGGCACAAGAGACTCCAAATTGGCTCTGCCCAGTCAAAGGTGCCAAAACAAAGTGATCAACGTACCAGAACAGGATTGCTAGCTCGTCAGTGACTTAAGTGAGAGAGAGTAATAATATAGGCAAATGGCTAAATGCAGTAATAAGTATCAAATGCTTTATAAATGATTAAATGTGTTTGCACAAGTGCTTGCAAACTCTTTACTTATAACCTAAGTATAATTATGGTGGATATGAGCCAAGATTTGCACCTACTGGAATTGCTTAATATAAACAAAATGAACCAGAACATCTTACCAGGTTGGTCATAATTAAAGATCAGGAGAGGAAAGAAAAATAGAATAATATTCCTATAATGCACTGGCATTTCCTCGCAGGATACTCCTTGCACTGTCAAGCACACCTGCATACTTTAACAGCAAAGTTGAAGTTACCTGAATCTTATAGAGCTAGGACAAGTAGAATACAAATAAGGCACTGTTAAATATTATGCTAAACTGGCTTCCATTTCCAATAGCTGCAGTAACTTAAATGATCAAGGACTGATAACAGAAACCAGAGGTTTCTGATTGATTATGGTCTTCCTACTGCTAAAGAATTATTTCAGTGAGTTATATCTTTCTGATTTCCTGAACTTTCTGTGAACTTGAAATCAACATTTGCTTTGCATAACAGAAAAACAGCAGCCTACAGTGTTTGCTGCAAATCCTGCTGTGCAACTTCTAGTTGTTACAGTTACAGTTAAACTGTTCTTATTTGGCAAACCCTATGTTCTCCACATTTAGTAGATAATTTGTTCCTAAAGGTACATTGCAATTTTTGACATAATACTCCTGATGATTGAGATTAGCCTAGATACAAATGGAGAGCATAAACTACCAGACACTGAAGACGTTGAAAAAAATTATAAGATCAGAAAAAGTACAGCACGAGTCCATACTTCTCAGATACTTTGTGAAGAGGAGATGAAAGTAGTGGTTTCATGCCTCCTTCTTTCCCTCTCTCTCCCTCTTGTTTCCTCTCTCCATTTCTTCCTTGCTTTGCCTTTCTTACTGGCAAATATAAGTAAGGATGAGTTACAGCAAATAAGAATTAATTTCATGACACCTTTTCTGCTTTGTAAGATGCTTCTAATAAGCCATTTTCTCTTACAAACTTTGCTGACACTTGTTTATTGATATTTACTGATTCGCCATTTCTAAATATAAAGCCCCATTAATCAAAATACAGAAGAAGATGCATAATGTTAATTAAACAGTTGAGTCCAAACCCAAAGTAGACAGTAAAATGTCAAACAAATCTCTGTGTCTTCATTCTCCAGTGGATTGCATGAAGTGCACTGAGAGATAATGCTAAAGCAGGGGTGTAATGCCTGTGAGAAGTCACTGCTCCCAACTCATTCCCAATTTTGGCCTCCTTTATGGACTACATAACTTGTTATACAGGCTGGAAATAGTCTCAAGTAATCAAAGAAGTGAAATATTACAACACAGACAGAGTAGCAGCGTTCTTGGCAACATTTTAAGTGCATGTGTGAAAATTACTACCTTTGAATATCAAGCTGGAACAAATGAAAATGATAAGGAAAAGAGTAATATCCTTTAAAAGGCTTTTACTAGTCCTTACTAGCAAGGTCCAGACTGACATCAGTGACATGTTGACTTGACAGATACAGATATACTGTATATACAGCCAAGGCTCACTTGACAGTAGCAAAAAGTCTTCTTGATTGAGTTGTCCTTTCTTGGAAGGACACTATTCCTTCAAAATTAAATAAGTGAAGTAATGCTGGATCTCCTCTGATAGCATTACTAGCAATCATATGCCTCTTTTCTGTATATGATGAAATTCACATACACGGGGGCACACGAACATCAATTATACATAACCAACATGAAAAAGAAAAAATATCAGAAAAATATTAATAGTTCTAAAATGAAAGATGAATACATAAAGAAAGGTTTTCAGTTGTAACATTCAAATAAGTTTTCTAATATGGCAGAAACTGTATTTGACATTATATAAAAAGACTGGGAAGCCATTTGTAAATTTTATATTAAGAAGGCAGAGACTGTTCTTTATTAAAACCAGGAAAGAAGAGTGGATTAGCAATTCCACATGGGATGCTATTAAAGGAAAAAAAAAGTCAGGATAAGTTAAATCTATTCAATACATTAAGGCCAGTAAAGTAAATAAAGGAAAAAATAAATATATGAATGAAGATAAAGCAGTAAAAGATCAGCCAAAAAAAGATAAAGAGGATCTGTTGATAGACACTGAGAGCAGAAACAGCAGCACTGAAGGAAGACATGAGAACATATTATCAAACTGTTTAAAGACTTATGGGAGATTTAAGCCATAACAAGTAAAGTGCAATAAGGAGCAATGACTGGATAAAAAGAACCTCACCTTATTACAGAGGAACATCTAAGAAAGGCAGAACACCTCTGAAGCACTGCAAGAAAAAAACCCTCATTTTTCCAGTGAAAGACAGCAGATCTTGATGCCTGTCTTGAAGTAATCAAATATTCATGAGCTTAAAGTAGCCACTGAAAGACAAAGAATGTTAAATTGGCACATACAGGTCAAATCACTATAGCACAGATATGAGAAAATGAAATGGACAACAGGATATTTGTAGATGTCCCTGTGGTTATATGGTAAGCAGAAATAAACCAATCTGCTCTTGTTTCCATGGAAAGCCTTCGGTGCAGTCAACTTACTGTTTTGAAGTTGCCATTCATGCCAGACACAGGAAACATGGCAACATTTGCTCTAATTGATCTAGTGCAGACAAGACCTTCCTACTGCAAGGCATCATAGAACAAAGTACAAGATGGTGTGTCTTCTCCTGTACTGCATGGGGTTTGATTTATTGATGGATTATCATCCCAAGTAGCACCAACCTTTGAAATCTCTTGGATGGTGATTCAAAATACCAAGCAGAAGTATACCATGAAGTA
The DNA here is from genome assembly GCF_003031625.1 of Empidonax traillii. Lineage (NCBI taxonomy): Eukaryota > Metazoa > Chordata > Aves > Passeriformes > Tyrannidae > Empidonax > Empidonax traillii. The sequence continues at coordinate 1,056,155 of NW_020955514.1, forward strand.
GATGCAGCTGGGAGGGGATGAACCTTGGTGAGAAATAACTGCATCTTCTTCACCCCCACCTTCACTAAAATCCATTGGAGTGGATTCTGTTACTTGATCATTACTAGGGAAATGGTTATTTCAATATAAATGCAGACAGCAGAGATGTAAGGGTTTGTAGCCAAAATCTGTCTCCTAACTAAAGCAGCTGAAAATATGTCATGAAAGGGTTGTCTTACGCTTATGCCAAACAGGGCCTACAATTAATAAATTAGAGATAGGCAATGCCACAGATGACACATTATCTACACAGAATTTTCTCTATTTAGAAAATGAAGTTTTACAAACTTGCATAACCTCATTCAAAATGCAAAATAAATGCATGCTTGATATAAGTTAAGACCAATAAACCAAGTATTTCCCATACATATTACTGTGCAGAATTGCATGGTTAAGAATCCACTGAAATCAAGAACAAGAGCCCTCAAATACCGTGCAGAGTCCTAGAAAAATAATGCACTCATCCCGTGCAAATGGCTTAGCTAGCAGTACCGGTGTCTGTGAAGGCTATTTAAAGTATTGACTTAATAAATTAGAAATGAAGAAGCCTTAAATAAGTGCAGGTAATGGAAACAGTACAAATTGGATGGAGGAAGAGAGGGGACATAGATCTATTTTTCATGATTCTCTAGTGACAGGGAGAATCAAACAAAAACATCTGCAGCAGCCCCAGCTTCGGCTCCAAAGGACTGAATCCATGACACAGTTATGGTTGATGGGATCCTCTTACAGAAATGAAACAGATAGGATGTGGCTGATGCACATTATTTGATTTCCATTTTATGACCTTACCAACACTATGATAATGTTTAGTGGGCAGCATGAAAGAGGGTTACAAATATAGAAAAAAAATTGCACTAGGAAGCTGAACCAATAAGTTTCTTCATTCAATTTTAGCTCAAGCATAACAGTTACTTAAACTTGCCAATTAAGCGTTAGTTCCAGATCAAGCAAAAAAATAACAAATAAACTGATTTTTATTTGGTCTTGATCCCTTAATTGTCAGTGAAATATTCTTTCATACAGAAGAATGAGTTTCAAACAGACTCATTTCAATTAAAATTTTCTCCCTCTCTGAACATTGTACTACAAAAATAAAATCTTTAAAAGATATTCATGTCCAAAGACTGCTTTAAAAAAAGAAAAAAAAAAAGTTGATTCTGAAAACTGTTTAATTCCCATATTTTTCATTAAATATTTTTCTAGTATTCACAAGTAAATAAAAATCCCCGGAGTATTTTTTTCCTCAAAATTTCATTCTTATTTTATGTAAGGCTTTAAATAAATTAATGTAAAATTAATTTGTGATTAATTTTCTTGAGGAGGGCAGTCAACAAAGAAAGAATGTAACTGGTCCAAATAACATGTTCACAGAAAAGGTCAGCTCATGCCTAGATTTACAAAACAGTTCAATTTGCACGTGTCAAAGGAAAAATTATCAGATGTTGTCACAAGCATCATATGGAAGCAGGTTGACTCTTAGGTCTTTTGAAAATATCCATCTGTGGATACTAGAATTTTACCCTGACTTTGAGGAATTTAGAGGTTAATGTCCATTTAACACTAAAGAATTTCACAATCTTTCCCTTGATAACAATATTCAAGACGTGAAGACAGTGAACCCCACTCCAAAGTAACTTTTTGGTTTCCTTATATTTAGTTCCTTTCTTTTAAAATCCAGGACAGGCTACTTAATCTTTAACTCATAACCCATTTTGCTATTGCATTGTTTGTACTGCAGGTCATCTCTTTAACTACTCATAGAGATTTCAGCTAACTGATTCGATTTGATCCTGGAATCCTGAGCAGATTTAAAACGCAAACTGTGTCTCAGAAAGTATACAGATGTACAGAATGTTTTGTCAGCAATCAGTTTTGTGTAAAGTTGGTAAGACTGTATAATTTTGCCTATTGATGTAAAGCTTAGTTTGAGAGATTAAAAAGCACTTCCAGATGTTTAGGAAATCAGGATGTCCTATAAACATTTTTATTTATCTGAGACACATTTTCAAAGTCCCAAGGGGGAAGTAAGGAACCCAGTTCCCACTGAAAGTCAAGTATCTACCCCTTTACTACGAAAGCTGACATATTTCCTTTTCAAATGATAATGTTCTGCTGTGGAGGGAGAGATTATTTTTAAAAAATGCATGGAAGAGCATTTAATAACACAGTTACAATTGTGAAATCCCTAAGATATAAAGTATAACAAGAGAGGTTTGTAGGAGGAGGTAGTATTTTCCACTAGCTCATCTGATACTCTGGGAGGAAAAAAATTAACAAGCTTTCAGGCACACAAGAGTTTCTTCTAATCTTAAACAGAAGAGGTAAAACAAATTTGGAAGTGCAAACCATCAGTGACAACTTTTTGTCCTAAATCTATTCGTGTGCAAGCACATTGTGTCCTTTTGACAGCGTTGGTAAGATCAAATATTCTTGTACAACCTAAGAGAAGACTATAGGTTTGGGTCTCAGAAAGAATCTTTCCACCAGCTGTGGTGCCTGGGTTGATGTCACCTTTGTCCCTGAGTTTGGACTTGAATTCTTAAAGCCACCACTGGCCAGTTCTTAAGCCTCGCAGTGATAGATTTAGGATTTCCTAAGGCTTAAATTCAGAGATGGATCTGCTCTGCCAGTGAGCTCTGGTAGCTCAAACTGAACTAAGGAGCAGCCCAACTTGAGAATCCAAGTAAAAGTCAGTAAGAGTTAGAGACAACAAGCAATAAGAAATAGTTCTGCTCCTGTGGGATCTTCTGAGCCTGCTGTGATAGGAGGCTTGCAGTTGGATGCTAGATGAGGGAACCAGAACAGCAGTGACAGGGTACAGCACAATATCTATTGGATTACTTTAGGAAGAGTGGGCTTGGATCAGTTTAAGCCAAGTCTAGTTTATTGCCCAGAAGTGCTTCATCCAGCATCTAAACTGCATATTCTTTCCATGACAGCCTGTTAGCATGTACTGAGCATAAGCTCAAATGAAGGCCAAAGCTGACAACTACAGGGAGGCCAGATTTGAGAATGAATGTAACATAAATGTAGGGGTTTGGAAAGAAAAAAAAAAATCAGTTAGGTGCCTACATAACTGGACAAATTTCTATAAAGAAGTCCACAACTTTATTTCAAAAGTACAACTGCGTCTCATTTATCCGCTGTTGCTTACTTTGCTCCTACCTTTGTCTCTCAGTAGACTGAGCAGATATTCATGAGGCTGGATCTCTTGTACCTATGCCCATGTTTCATTCACCTCTATACACATGAGCCAGTGACACAGGGCTCTTTAGGCAAACTGGATATCAGTTACACACACAAACCCCAAATGTTATTTCCCTTTCTTCAGTGGATTTACACACCAAATTCTTTCAACATCACAGCACAGCTTTAGTGCAAAAGAAACCTCATCAACGTGGGCACACTTTGCTCCAAATTTTTTCTTTTTCTATATCTAGTTGGCATTTTCTCATTAGAAATGCCAATCAATTGCTCATACATTTACTTGCATTATTTCTTTTGTTATGAAACTTCTGTATTGACTTATTCTGAGCAAAGATAAGTCTTGAAAAGCTTCAACTCCTCTTATTTGAAGCCCCAAGTCATGAGTTGAAAGTTTATTTAGAGTTCCAGTTCATACAACTTCAAGACATACATTGCTGTGACTTCGTAATTCCATTACCCTAGTAATGGAAATGAATATTGTGAGGCTTTTTATACCTCTTTTTTGACAGTTCCTGAATCCTAAATGTTCATGTGATTTTGTAGTTTGTATTTACTAAACTTTAAACCAGATAGAACCTGTTAATCATACATTCTACCTTTCTGCCTAATGTCAGTCATATCAAAGTGTAGAGTTCAAATTCCTGCACCTTGCCCTCTTAGATCCTAGACGCCATAATGAAACTTCCAAATATGAAGAACTCATCACAAATATTAGGAAGCTGCTTCAGTGGTTATTCAGGTTTCATGTTAAAAACATGCCATTTACTTCCAGTTTGAACTTTGAAAACCTCAGACTCCATTCATTTAATCTTCCTAGAGTTTTGCAACCTTGCAACCTTTCTTTTTTCAAAAAAAGCCCTTTTTATCAGGTTGCTTGTCTATTTAGGAGGACTTGAGGGGGCATCTGATTTCTATTTCATTTTGTTCTATATGTTATACTTTGTTTAGGTGGATTACTGTTTCTGCATTTCAGTTTTTAATAAGTGTTTGTTACCTGACAGAGTTTAGTTTCAGCACTATGTCCTTTCTCTTTTAGATGCGGTAACAACGTTTGTTAATTAGTTTTCAAAACAAAACAACAACAACAACAACAAAGCCTTTAGAGTAAATTGCTTACAAAATAGATTAATAGGATCATAATCTCCAGAGGAATTTTCCTTCCTATCAGAGCTAAGCATATTCACTTCCAATACTTCATAATCCAGATCACGAAGCTACACAGAGAACAGAGGAGCCAATGCTGGTTGCACCAGAAAGGTAACTGGAATCAGAGTATGCTTTATCACTCCCCATTGCCCCAGGCTATTCTGTTCCAACCTGTGGATCATTACAATTATTATTTTAAAAGTTTTTCCAGTGAAAGAGAAGTTCTCTTGGGTGTATGTGCCTTCACCACTCACAGGTTTGCACCATAAGGAATATGACCCCGGCAGCGTTAAGCAGAACGTGTGCACCAGAGTGCAACTCTCGAGACCTCGGGACTGTTTTTGGATCCAGGTGGGGCACAGCAGGGAGGCTCAGGCAGGGAAAGCCCACAGAAGCAGCATCAGGTAGAAGTACGCATCCAGGCATCCTCAGCATCCATCAGGACGAGGATGAAGGAGTTCAGGCGGTTCCAAAAGCAGGTGCAGCGCACCCGTCCCCGCACACCTCCCAAGGATCCCAAAACAGCCGCGGTCCCTCCGGCGGCGACGGGGCGGCCAAGGGCGCCCCCCAGCGCGAGCGGCCGGCACCGCAGGTGGAGACCGACCCCGCCGGGGCGCTCCGAGGCGAACCCGCCGCTCACGGCACCGGCACCGGCACCTCGCACCGCCGAGGCGGCCGCCGCGCCCCCGCCGAGCCGCGCCCGGCACAAACACCTCTCCGGCCGCCGGGCGCCCACCGCGCCTGCCGCTCCTGCCGGCGGCCGGCGCGGGGAGCAGAGTGCAGCCCGCCCGCGGGGCTCGGCGCTCCGGCCGCGGGACGGGCCCGGCGACTCCCGGGGCTCCCCCGCCCGCCCGGGGGGTTCCGCCGGGGCGGCTGCACCTGCGGGCACTGAGCATGCGCGCGGCGCCGGGCACGCCGCGATTGGGAGCGCGGAGCCAGAGTGGGACGGAGGCGCCGGGAGCCGCTCCATGGGAGTTGATGCCGCCGCTGCCGCCGCTCCGGACCCCGCGCCCTGCGAGGATCCAGCTCCCGCCGGGGACTCCCGCCGGCCGCGCGGTGTCCTCAGCGGAGCCGCGGGCTGCCCGGAGCCGGGCATGACCTGGCGGGCGGCGGGGGCCAGCCGTGCCCCGCTGCCCCCTCGGCGGGGGCCGGGCGGAGGCGGCGCCGCCGCGCTCCTTCCCGCGCCGGGCGGGCGGCGCCCGGCCGTGCCCTGAGCGGCGGCGGCGGCGGCGGGGGACGCGGACGGCTCGGCGGCGGCGGCGGAGCGGCCGCGGGACCGGCGGCGGGGCGCGATGAGGGCGGCGGGGCGGCGGCGGCGGGGCGGCGGGGCGGGGCGGGGGCTCCGCCGGGCTCTCTAGGACGCCGGCGCCCCGCACACCCACCATGGATCTGCTGCTGCTGGTGAACACGAGCCTGGGCTCCCTCAACGAGTCCCTGGCGCTGCCCCCCGCCTCGCCGTCCTCCTCGGCCCTCCTGCGACCGCCCTCCCCATACTCGCCGGCGGCCGTGGCCAGCCTGGCGGCGGTGGTGGGCTTCCTCATCGTCTTCACCATCGTGGGCAACGTGCTGGTGGTAATAGCTGTGCTCACCAGCCGGGCGCTGAGAGCCCCCCAGAACCTCTTCCTGGTATCCCTGGCCAGCGCGGACATCCTGGTGGCTACCTTGGTCATGCCTTTCTCCCTAGCCAACGAGCTGATGAATTACTGGTACTTCGGCAAGGCTTGGTGTAACATTTACCTGGCGCTGGACGTGCTCTTCTGTACCTCGTCCATCGTCCACCTGTGTGCCATCAGCCTCGACAGGTACTGGTCGGTCACACAGGCGGTGGAGTACAACCTCAAGCGGACACCCCGGCGGATCAAGGCCATCATCCTCACCGTCTGGCTCATTTCAGCCATCATCTCCTTCCCGCCATTGATCTCCGTGTACCGGGACCCTGAAGGAGATGTCTTTCCCCAGTGCAAGCTCAATGATGAGACATGGTACATCCTTTCTTCTTGCATAGGCTCTTTCTTTGCCCCCTGCCTCATCATGGTGTTGGTCTATATCCGCATCTACCGCGTGGCCAAGCTAAGGACCAGGACCCTCTCTGAGAAGCGTACGATGCCAGAGGGGTCCTCCCAGACTGAGAATGGCTTGAGCCGCGCTGCTGCCGGCTGCACATCCATGAGGATGCAGCTGGGAGAGAATGGACATTATTCAGTTCACCACTGGCGCAAAGCCTCTGAGCTGGAGGACATTGAGCTGGAGGAGAGCAGCACCTCAGAAAGCAGGCGGAGGCGGAGCCGGGAGGAGCATCCCCGCAAGAGCAGCAAGAGCCAGTCCTTCTCCTACTCATACTCCTCCAAGCACTCCAGTAGCCGCCTGTCCCGCGCCAGCAATCGCTCCATGCAGTTCTTCTCATATCGCCGCCGCCGGAAGCGTAGCAGCATCTGCCGTAAGAAAGTTGCCCAGGCCCGGGAGAAACGCTTCACTTTTGTGCTGGCCGTGGTCATGGGGGTCTTTGTAGTTTGCTGGTTCCCTTTCTTCTTCAGCTACAGCCTCTATGGTATTTGCCGGGAGGCATGTGAGGTCCCCGAGACTCTCTTCAAGTTCTTCTTCTGGATTGGGTATTGCAATAGCTCCCTCAACCCAGTCATCTACACCATCTTCAATCAGGACTTCCGCAGGTCCTTTAAACACATTCTTTTTAAGAAGAAGAAGAAGAACTTCCGACACTGAGCTGGAGGGATGGATTTGCCTCAAGCAGGAATAGAGTTAAAAGAGAAGGAGAAGGCTCTATGCTGGAGAAGAAGGGAGGGAAGAGAACATGGGGTTTGGGCTCTGAGAGAAGGAAGAGGGCTGGCCCCCTCAGTGGAGCAGGGTGATGCTGTGGGGTACAGGGATGGTGTTGGGGAGGCTGAGGGCATTCAGTGTTCTACAGAAGGGCAGCATGGTGCTGGAGGAGCAGTGCTGGAGTGTGGATGGGTAAATGGGTAGGGGAATGATTGTGTTTGAGCCCTGATGGAGGGCATGGGGAGCCGGTAGAGGAAAATAGGCTAAGACACTGAGTTTGTGAGGCAGTGAGCTTTTATGGGCTCTGGAGTTTTGTGGAAAAACAAAAACAGACATCAAGAGGAAAGGGTTAAGTGGCAGTGATAGTGGAGATTTCAGTATTTATAAATAGAGCAGCTGGGGCCTATGGTGGGTTTGTCCCAGTAAGAAATTGGCTTTTACTGCTTGTGTGGGGAAGGAAAGTGCAAAGTACCAGGCACTGACAGTGTTTTGAGTTATGAAAGGATTTAAATGTTTGCCAAAAAAACCCTAAAGAACAATCCAAACTCTTTTCTAAATAAACCTTTGTACTGTTAAAACCTTCTGAATCATGATTTTGCACAAGGGATGAAATCAAACAGAAAGCATGGGGTTTTCTTTTCCTTTGGAGGGATCTTGCCTATAAAGGTGGATGGGAAATGTTTTTCCTCTCTTCCCGTAGTTTTTGGTTAGTCAGTGGGACAAACCTGGGAGTCTTGCATATTTTCATGAAATATGAAAAAGAGCACATACACCACATGACCTCATTTGCCCCTGCTGGATCGCCAGGCAGTAAATTCCTGCTCCATCCCTCTCAGTTCAGTGACCTAGGGACCTTGTTGTCCTGGAGCAGGTAGTGAAAAAAAAGGGATTTTGGTGAATTCGCCTAACATTTTCTGAGATAAAAGGAAAAAAACCAAGTTTTCACTTGCATGTGCCCTGGGGAACTTCCCCCCTGCACCCCTTTTTGAGTCCCCCTCAAAAGGTTAATCTCAGGGCTGGATTTGTGCTGCTCTCAGACAGGCAGTTGAAGGCAGTCTGCTATGCAGATTTTCAGAGGAAGAGCAATCACCATATTACTAAGGTCTTTAAATCCTTCGTATTTACAGTCTTAGGACAACTAAATCCTTTATATTTATTTTTTAATGAGAAGCATACATTGCAGATAGTCAGTGTTGTATGTGAACAAATCTCAAAAGAAGGTGCAGCTGCTCCAAACCTTTAGTATTAATGTTGCTTGCTTTCTCTTCTCTTGTTTGCATTTCTAGTTTATGACTTCAGAGGATTTTTTTTGGAGGAGGGAGGAAGAGGGGAGTACAGTTTGAATAGTTATTAAAACAAACCGTATTTCCCGTGGGTTTATAAAGTATCATAAACTGCAACGAAGAGAATGGGAGGCAGGGACTGGTGTCTGTACATTCATCACTGGATGCATATCAAGTGTAAGACTCAGCTAAGCATTTGCATCCCTTCTCCAGCTGTGCTGCTGCAAGGTGTGTATTCTGTTTATGGGGTAAATACTGCTCCAGTCTATGTGTATCACTCCTTCTATTGGCAGCAGGATTTGGCATCTGCCTCAAATGAACCTTTCCATAGCAAACAGCTCTTTGGAAAAAAAAGAAAAAAGAAATCTAATCACAATATGACAGGCTTCTTAAAACAGCTAAATTGAATCTATACTTGAGAATCATTAGATATCCCCTTCCTTACTCCCTCTGTTCTCTCTGACAGGTGTCTGTAGCCTCTCTTCTCTTGAAATCTCTGTGGCATAAGGAGAAATGTTAGAGCAATCACTTTGTTTCATCAGTTTTTCATAATAAGCATTTGGTTCCCTTAACCCTGGAAAAGGAGATTGTCAGTGGCTGAAGTTCTGGTGTTCATTCAACAGGCTCATATTCAAGTGAGAGTTCTGCTGAAGTAGGTATTAGATGATTGCACCAAATGCATTAGAACTTTGCTTGATTTCACTAAAGAAACAACTGATAAATTTTCAAAGTCCTAGGTGCATAACTTCCTGGATACTTCCTTGAAATAATGCTCAGAGTGTGAAAAGATTTGAGCTTAGTTTAAATAACAAATGATTTGGTACACTATGTATCTGGGGCAGATAAATGAGAGGGAAAAATAGCAACAGAGAGGAGGAAATTACAAGCCATTTTCTCTTTTACAAAATGGAGAATTCTTTTTAAATTTACATCAAGAAGAGCTGACACAAGCTCATATTATTTGTAGGTAACGATGTAGCTATAAAGTTCAGGTTTGTTTAATCTGAAGAAACTATATAATCACCAAAGCAACATATGGTACCTGGCTACTACCTCTGAGCTCCTGGACGGCTTCATTAGAGATGCCTGTTTCTGCCAAGATGAAGGTCTGCTTTTGTTACTTACTGCTGGTTTAGAGGGTTTTCCCAGTCTGCAGGCTCAGAGTGGTTTCACTGTTGCACTGCTTTTGAAATGAGATTGTGGCCTGTAAACAGAGTACTTCCTTTTTTTTTTTTTTCCTTGTAGAATTTAAGGAATCTGTAGAGATGAAATTTAATTGCCAGTCAGATTTTAATTGACATAAAGTATAAATGGAATGACTGATGTGCCTTAAAAGTAAGTTCTTTGTGATAAAAATATTCTCTGATCATTATAAACATAGAGGAAATGATGCTTCTGTTTTTGTTTTGCACTTCCAAATGTTTAAAAGGTATTGATGCAGATAATGAATATCTATGTGCAGCATATTTAAAAACAGGGCATTTTCTGTGGTTTTAACTTATTCCTCAACACAATTTCAATCTTTCTAATCTTATTCAGTGCTTCAAAAGGATCTTATTTCTTCTGAGCTAGATAAAAAGTAATATCAATAAAGATTGCAGTTTACACCCCTTTTAAGTGCATTTCCCCCTAAATTAGTGAATACAGAGGATTTGTATAAAAATTGTTTTTAATGTAAGTACTGAATATGCTTCAAGTAAAATGGGGCTGATTTATTTTTTTTAATTACAGTGTTCTCTTATTACTTGTAATAGCTGAAGACTGGAATTTGTAACATATTGTGTAGTGTTAACTTTTCATAAAAAGTTGTCAGCTCTGCTACTCACACTGTGGTTGTTGCTTCAACTGTAAGTTGGCTAATAGCATATATAGGAGAAAAACAGTCTATGCAGCTTTTGCTCAAAAAAAAAAAGGGAGAAGATATTTTATGTTTTAAATGTGTCAAGTTGTTTCTTTGATCACATCTGATGAGCTGGCTGAAACACTCTCTACTGTTGTGGAAGAATGAAATGTTGCTGCGAAGCCATATCGATTTTAAAAAGTACCTGGTCCTTAACTCTTCATTTGCTCATTTCACCATGAAGAAAATTTTCTGTCAGTCCTAAGTGAGAAGTTAATGTTTCATTTTCAAAAACGGTTTTCTGAACAGTACCACTCTTGGTTGGGTATTGAAATATTGAACAGTGTCACTTAGCTGGGATGGGAACTCAGTGCTGCTGTCCTTCAGCTGCCTCTGTGGGAGTTTTGCGTGAGCGAGAAACGCAGAATTAGCCTCTTCAAGGCTTGAGGCAGATGGAAGGGGCCTTATATATAGGAGATTTGACAGGATCACAGCTTTAAATCAGTGTCTGAATTAAGAATCAGGCCCTTGTTGTTCTGTGTGATCTCTGTTCACAAGAATCATGTTGCTGCAAGAGGACTGGAGATTTCTGAGAAGCAGATCTGAAGTAAAAGACTAGAGGCAGTTTTGCCCACATTGGCCCGTATTATCCTTTGTGAGTAATCCAAGGACACTTCAGTTTACTTGTGAATGAAGGAACTACTCAGTGTGGGCAAGGACTTTAAGAGCTTCCGTAGACGTTTCCTCTTTTTTAGTAACTGCCTGAGGAATTTAAGCAAACATTTGTGCGTAAATGTAGGAGAACAGAAGGAATGCAATCCTCTCTGCTTAACTTTTTCTACTGTTCAAACCCATGGAAGGTATGGATTAAGGTTTTTCTGACTATATAACCAGAGGAACAAACCCTATCGTATATTTTTAGTATAAGCTGTGTAAAGAGCATTACCTGATTGCATCTGTCTTCCAGAGACAAAAACTGTTGGTCTGTGGAAGTTGGCATTGGTTAGAACAGCAGCTGAGAAGTGCAAGGATTTTGCAGGAAATGTGAGTAAAAACATGCATTTCAGGAGAATGTTCTGACCTTAAACTATGACTACTCTCAAGAAGGAGAGAACACCTAGAAGCTGTGCAAGAGGAAGGCCAGATGCTATATCTATGAGTTTGTTTTCATGGTTGCTTATTGTGACCTGGTTGGTGAGCAGAAACCAACTAGATGCTTCAGAGAATAAGCTCTAATTTGGAGGGGGAACAGTGTATGAGGAAGTCACAACCCACAACACTGGGGGATTAGTATTTACATACCTTCTTTGCACTGCACCCAAGTACAGTGGAGGAATTTGCCTTTTTCTGTTACACAATTGCAAATGTTAATTTGTCTTTCGGATCTGTGGGTCAAGTAGACCATACAAAAGATGCCACAGGAGAGGGCAGATAAAGGATTGCTCACTTCAGTGTTCAACACCAAGCTTTAATTTGTCCTTTGTCCTTGAAATTAAGCCAAAAATACAGTTTGGCACTTGGACCCAAAGGCTATGTAGCATCAATAATGCTACACTGAATATAGTCTAGTTTTAGCAAAAAGCATCAGTTCATATTATACACCCTGCATATCTTTGTTTCAGGGCAGAAATAGGAGAGTCTGACACTTAAAGCATATGCAAAAGGAGTAATCAGGAGTTTGAAGAGTCACAGGTGTATTGTGAAATTTCCCTAGATCCTATTCTGATAACTGAGCTGGCTTTAATTTTGTGGGTCCCAAACACTTTGAACTCCTAAGAGAGTCCTAGGGAGGTAAAAAACATGGAAACGGTAGAAATACTGCTTCTCAAAGAAGCAAAAAGGGGCAAATTGCTCATCTTGTTCAGATGGTTGTGCCAGATGCCCTGTCCTCCAGTGGGTGGATCATTGTTACTGTGGGATATCTTCAACTCACAGTGACTACCATGCTTGGTCTGAATTAAGGTAATACCTACAGTTGGTACATGGCCTTTGTTTGAAGAGGCGGCCCTTTGAATATGACAGAAGACATTTTAAGTAGTTTCTCTCTCCTCTGGCACATGTCCTTCACTACACTATTCCAAACATTTTTTAATTCAACTGCACAATGGTTTATAAGGTAAAGAAATATTGTCAGTATCATACAGAAAAAAAAAAAAAAGACAGGCATGGAAAATAGTAGGTATGGAAACCTGGTGTCTTAGTCCTGACCTAAAGTCTTACTGCAATACCAGTCTTTCTTTCACCACCACCTTTTTCTCTTTTGGAAAACAGAAATCAATGCAAAATTGCAGAAGCTTTATTTTTAATAGACTACACCGAAGATACTGTTTACGCTAGAAAAAAAGAGAGCTTTTCTCTCAATAAACAACATTCTGCTATAAAGCAGTTTTCTTTACTACACTTGTCTGAAAAATCTAATGAAAAGTAGACCAAAACTTAATTCAACTTGTTTATATGTACCTCTCTTAACAAAAATGGTTTATTATAGGTCCTGAATGTAAATGACATAAATCAAATGTAACTGCCTGCTACATCAAAATCAATTAGTTGTCTTTCAGCATTTTTGTGGACAGCAGTCATTCGTTTTGCATGATGCTCTTTCCTGATAGCTGTCTGCTGACAGAGAAAGCTGTTCACCCTGTTGACAACAGGAATAAAATGAGGATTCATATTTGTCTCCATCATGTTGAGTTTCCTCTAATACATTAGAAAGCAGGCCACTAGAAGTAGGTCTTTTGGTGGTGACATGAATCAGAGAATTAATAACCTGGCTGGTTCCAAGGTGAACAGCACACTTAATCAAGGGGCTAACCCTAGACTGTGGGGACATGCTTCTCATGTGTTAGTTCTCTATGCCTTTGACCCAACATTGCAAATTATTTGCTCTGTAGCGGAACACTTTCAGCAAAGCATCCCTTTCAACCTAGTATGCTGGAGTAAGAAATTAATACTGAGGTCTCCCACTTCCTCACTGAGTGCTTTCACTGATAGACTATTTATAAAGGTGATGCAGCTAAAATGCCTTTCCCTTTGGCACATAAATGTTTTATTCGATCTAGCTTTTTATCTCTCAGTAGACTAACACACTCATTCCACAAGGACATTCTCTATCTGGAAAGCAAACACATGTCAAATACTTGGAGGAATATTAGAAATCCTGAAAACCCCAACCACTCCAGGTAAATTCTAAAAGAAAGCAGCACAGCTGAACTAAGAAAAAGGCTAAATCTTGTCTCTGGTGGGGATGCCCTATCTGAGACTGCCTATTCTGATGTGTTTCTCAGATTTAGTGCAAACAGTGTGTGGAGCTGTTCTGTTGGGGCCCTTGCAGCTCTACTGAGAGGAACAATTTCAAGTGTCCAGCAAAAATTAGAGAAGGAAAATACGTGCCTATTGAATCACTTCCCATTAGAGCAGACACACTCACTTTGTCTTTCTGTTCCCTTTTTGCACTCTTTAAACCAGTCCTTGCTTTCAGTCTGACTACTATACAAGCCTGTGCTTGCTGTGCTTCACATTGTATGCCTCAGTGTCTGATCTATAGAGGGCCAATGACACTCCCCTCCTCTCAGCTCTGCTGGGAGGGTTCTCCAGAAGACTGACTACCTGTGAGGTGCTTCCATGGGGTGCAATGAATAAGTACCTGTAGTGGAATAACAGGAGTTATTACAAATTCTTGACTGACTCCAAGCCACACAGTTTTATCACCAATAAATGCTTGTTTGCAGACTTTCAAAGTGTCTATAAACATGGCATTCCCTAAGGTTGATGCTGATTTGTTTACATCGGCAACAATTTCTGTAGGTAATTAAAGGGAGACTTTTAGTCAATCCATCAGGCACTGCTTTGGATTTGTCACATGGCACATCAGAGAAACATGATGTGTTGTTTTAACAATACAGTGTGCAGTAGAAGTGATTAAAGATTCCTGGATGGCATGTTTTTCTGTAAACAAAAAAAAAAAAAAAAAAAAAAAAAAAAAAAAAAAAAAAAAAAAAAAAAAAAAAAAAAAAAAAAAAAAAAAAAAAAAAAAAAAAAAAAAAAAAAGACCAGTTTGATGAAATCTGATCCTTCTTTAAAGAATGTGTCTGGTTTACCCCATGTATAATGGAAACCAGGAGACCTTTAATCAGCATCTGTGGACCCGACTGCTTACTGGCTTGGCTGGCTGGCTCCTGGGCAGAGTGCTGGCTGAGGTGCCAGGAAGCCGAGACTTCCAGGCTCCTGGATCCTGGGCAGCTCAGGCCCCTGGGTTTATGGGCACTCAGCTCCGAGCTCCATTATCTAAGTGCTTCATAACCTTTTTTATACTTAGTCTGTCAATGCCTTTATGCATTAAGAAGGGATTATTCTGCCCTTTTTTCTGATGAGAAACCAAAAGATTAATGGCATTTAGGTAGGTAAATCTTAACAAGCTTCTACTTTATGTGGATCCTTGCAGTTGCAAAACCACTATTGATTCTCAAATGCCTGCTAAGCTCCAGCGTATAAAGTTCTGCTTGTGCCTGAGAGTTCTGTTTCTGCCTCTCTCAGTGTCATAGCTTCACAGAACTTGCACACGAATCCTCTCAGGATACACAAACTGAATGTTTCTCTCCTTTGCCCGTCTCCATCTGGTAGGTAGCTCATGCAGTTTGGATTTTGCAGAATAAGGGAAAAGGAAGACGCTACCTCGAGTTTGTAGGGAAGGACTGACATTGCTACCATTTTTTAAGGACTGTGTGGTTTTAGTCACCAGTGCTGGATTCACACTACCATTTCTAGATGCCTGTTTTTCCTGTGTGCTGAACAAGTACCCTCCGGGAATAACTCTGACCTACAATTTATACCCCAAAGAGGTGGACTTTTTCTATACTCCTGGCAAAGTACAGAAATCACAAATACTACCTTAAAAAGACAAAAATTGACCCAAGATCTCCTCAAAACTAGTCATTGAAATAACCAACCTTGTTTATGGGTCAAGGCTCAAATTCAGGAATAATAAAAAAAAAAAAAAAAATTATAAGCCCAGGGATCTTTCATATTTCCCATTCCTTTTAGTGCAAGTCTCTCAGGATAACGTTTGGATTGCTAGATCATAATTTTCTCAGACTTTAAGGTCACCTCCCTTGAAATTACTGAACCTATGCTTTCCTAATCCAGAAATTACCTGGAAACTCAGTGAAAAATAAAGGTTGAAGAGTCAAGAAATAACACACGTAGTTCTAACATAAGGCATGATGGAATCCCTAATTGGCAATACTGTTGGGAACAAACATTTGGGGCTACTGTGTATGTTTTTCAGGTAAAGTTATGACTCTAGAGGGAATCTGAGTGCCAGGTGAATGTTTTGTACAGAGGTGGGTTGCTGACAGTGTTTGCCACCTTCAGAAGTGCCAGTCAATGTCTATCAAACTCATACTTTTCATAATAAGGAACGGGATTGTCCCCAATTAGAGTCTTAAAGGGGAAAAAAAAAAAGGATTTAAAAGTAATTTTGAAAAGTAGTCATGCATAGTAAATGTCAAAAGAAAAGGAACCTGTCTGTTGCAGAGTTCAGCAGCAGTTCATTCTTACCTGATTCTACCATCTCCAGCTTGACATAACTGATAGACACATAGGTTGAGGCTGCCCTCAGGTTACAATGTTTTCAAAAAGTGCCGTAACATTTTGTGTGTTAAATAGATTTCTGTTGCGGTAACAGTTACTAGTAATTAATCACAGAAATTGCTTCCCCCTGCCCCCCTTCTTTCAGAGAAGAAACAAACAGAAAAGATATTTAACAGGACTACAAGAATAGCTGTTCCTTTTCTATTTTGGTAATAAAAAAAAAAAAAAAAAAAAAAAAAAAAAAAAAAAAAAAAAAAAAAAAAAAAAAAAAAAAAAAAAAAAAAAAAAAAAAAAAAAAAAAAAAAAAAAAAAAAAAAAAAAAAAAAAAAAAAAAAAAAAAAAGCCAAACAAACCAAACAACAAAACAAAAAACCTAAAATGTTAGGAATAAACATATTAAAGAGTCATTAGGACTTTTGGATGCAAAATTAACCATTTCGTTCTCTGATTAATCAAACACAACTCAATTAACTCAGTATGTTTACTTATCCCTGAGGGTTTTATGTGTTATGTAATAAAATACCTTGGTTGCCCAGAAAGGCTGTGCTGTCTGTCTTTAGGGGTTTTCCAGACACAACTGGGTAATGCCCTGAGTAACCTGTTTGGCCTTACAACTGACCCTGTTTTTGAGCAGGAGACTGGGCTAGAGACATATAGAGGTCCCTTCCAACCTGAATTAGACTATCACTCTAAGACCCGTTTCCTCCTAATAATAAATAAAAGTCCTAGTATCTGGATAGCATCAAATTAATATTCTATAGAAAGATGCACATACATAGGCAAACCCTTAGTCCATTTAAATCTCTAGAACTTTTATACTGTCTGTATACAAATTCTGTCTAACACACATTTGGCTGGATCCAGTGCACAAACCATTTCTTTGTTTAGAATTAATTTAGTAACTAGAGAGCCCTACATGTTCCCTTCCCCTGCAAAATCCCATTCCCTCACAGCCCATAGCACAGTAGAAGCACAGTCACATACAAATATTTGCAGGCATTTTCTTTAGAACTCAAGCCAAAATATTGCTTTTGGTTGGTTTGTTTTTCCCAAATAAAACAAACAATGTTTATGTCCAGTAGGTCAAATGCATCTTTCTGATCTACTGACTCTGAAGTAGTCAAGAATATAGTTCATAAAGCACCAAGTCTAACCATACCTGCTGTGAGTGGGATAAAAATAACAAGGAAATAAGAATATTTCCATGCACAGCTGAAGAGTTTAGTTAAAGCCTGAGCTGTGGGAAATCCCTGACCATGACATGTTGCCTCATTCCCTGTTCATTTTTGCTTGGCAGGTTCCTGACCCTTCTGTAGAAGTGGCATTTCAGAGGATCAGGTGCTAACTGCAGAATTTATGAATATGTTGCCACATCTGGAATTGAAAATCCTTTTCTTCCTTTCAAAATGCCAGCTATGTTTCTCTGTGATTACAATGCAGATGCTCTTGTGAGGCATGGCAATACAGTTGTATATTCCATGTAAGTTATAAGGTTGGTTATTTGGTTGCAAGTAAATGTATCATAGGGCCAGAAATGTTCTCAATATACAGCAGCTTGCACAAGTACAACATAAAGTGTCTAATCCCTCTCTGTGTCCACCCAAGAAACAAGATACCTGGGACCAAATCTGCAGCAAGGTATGAGCAGCTGCTTGCTGGAGTTTCTGGTCTGTGGACACCACTGAGGCAGCTGAAGCCCACCTGGGTGAGGGAGTGGTGAATCCATGTGTTCCTCCCTAATCTTTTTCATGGGATCAACAAAGCACAGGTCCCATTACTGCAGATGATAAATGCAGTTCTTAGTTATCAAACTCATTTTTTTTCTGCCCACCTCCACTGCTTTTAAGAAGTTCCAGTGTGTCTTAAAAGCACCTGATACCATTTGCGCTCCTACCTAGCTTCAGAAAGTTCAGAATACCCTTTGAGACCTAATTCCGTCATGATGGTGACTCCAGAAATACTTCTAAATGCCAGCAGTTTTATTTAACCTTTGATAAAGGTAAAAGTGTCAGTTCTGGGGCCAAAAATTTTAACACTCTGTTTTATAAGAAGTTAACAGCAAATGGGGAAATTATTGAGCCTTAGACAAGGATTTGTATCTAGTCCCACTGCTGGCCTCTTGCCCAGTGTACTATATGCTTTGAATCTTTCATTTCAATAATTTGCCTCTTTGTTTATTACAGGATATGCACAATATTACTTAATTCATAAATACTTTTGAAAGTTATGAACAAAAAAAAAAAAGTACTACAAGAGTCCTAGATCATTATTTTTAGAAAAAGAAATAATAAATTTTGAGGAGTACTGAGGTACTACACATTAAGGAGTTCATTTGTTAATTTGTCTTCTGACTTTGCTTTAAATTACTTGAATTGGTGAGGGTTGCAATATGTATCACCAATATCTACTTTTATATCCAGCTTCACTGAAGTATCTCTAAAAACTTTGAGTTTGCTAATTTATGTATCTACCGAAGATACCACAGAACTGACCTTTTACTGGTGGATGCCTCAGTCTCTTTTACCAAGGAACAAGTGAAAGGATAAGAGGGAATGGCTTCAAGTTTCACCAGAGGAGGTTAAGACTGGATATTAGGAAAAAAATTCTTCACCTAAAGGGTTATCAAGCTGCCCAATAGCAACAGGCTAACCAATGAAGTATTTGAGTCACCATCTCTGGGGGTAATTTTAAAAGACATGGAGATATGGCACTTCAGGACAAAGTTTAGTGGTGGACTTGGCAGTGCTGGGTTAGTGGTTGAACTCAATCTTAAGGATCTCTTCCAGCCTAAATGCTTCTATAATTACATCTAAAGGCCAGAACAATTTGTAGAAGAAAACTTTTGCCTTATGTTTCTCTGCTTAGCTAAAGTTCCTATTTATTTGTAAATCTCTCACTGTCTGTGGTACAGTGCTGGGAAGGAGCTCTGTGGGAGCTGTGATTCTGGGAACAGTGCTTGAATTGAGACTTTGGTGTTTCTAGAACAGTTACTGTTTTGGGGTTTCTTATATGCAAGTTGGATGTCTGGAGGCCAGATTCCTCCTCAGGATACAAGTAATGACAAATTGTCTGAACGTGGAAAAAACTTGGAATGATAAATATCAACGTTTTGTCTACGTATACCCAGAACACTGCACTCATGAGACTTCTAAATCAGTGTGCTCTGTTTCTATTCTTTGAAGTTATTTTTATAACTATTTCCCAAGCAATTGCACATTCTACAGCGACAACTACATATGTCCCAAGATTAAAATATCAGAAATAAGCCATTTTTAAACCTCTGAAGCTCAAAACAAATGATGAGTGCTTTCTTCATATGCTAGCTGAATATTCAACTCAAGCACTTAAAAGTTACACTGTGGAAAAATAAAGTACAGTTCAGGATAACCAGATGTTTTTATTTTGTATTATTAAAAATGTAAATTGTTCCCTTAAATTGATATAGTGTATATGTAAATTTGTCGTGTCCTTTTAAAAGTTTGATTTTGTGTTCAAGTTCTATTTTTATTCTTTTTTTAAGGAGCAAACACACACAGAGTCAGGTAAATATTTCCATGAATAGCCTCAGGGTCCCTTGACAAGAATGTAATTGCCTGTGCACTGACTCTGTAACTCAATTGCCTTCCTTAATGATGGGATATTGGTTTTATAGGCCCCCGACTGCATCTCTTTAATACCCATTAATTATCATTTTACTTTTTTTAATGAATGTCCCTTTCCCTTTTTAGTTCCTTCATGTTTCTTATGTTTTCTCCCTGTTCCGCAAACCCCCTGCAAAAGTGCAGCGAATGCAAGGAAATAAAGCAGCAAAATGACTGCAAGTTGGCATTTACAGACTCCTGTTCATTTCAAATAGATGAGGCCTGCACTGCAATTGAATTAACTGATGTTAGAGCTCAGAAACACAAGCAGGTTCAATCCTATCATTCACAACTGCACCTGCACAAAGTAAGAGATGCTGCTTCCTTTGTATAACCTTCTAGATCCAGAGTTCTGCAATACTGTAAAAAAATTTCTTTATTTCAGTAGGTATATCCGGGCATAAATCTGAGAAACACATAAGAAATAACACAGAGGATACCAGTTCTGCAGTGTGCACCAACTACAGATGGCTATTAGTCCATCAGCCTCAGCTTCCCAGTGGGACCTAGAAGAAACCCCCCCATGAAATAGGCATCACTTAATCAGTGATTAAATGTTCTGGTGCAGATTACTCAGGTTTTCCTCCAGTTTTTTAAAAAAGCTTCATTTCTGCTCAGAAAAACAGTATGTGACATTTCAACTCCCAAAATAGCTGAGAAAATTAGTGCTTGGGTCAACTGGGCTCTTAAAACACTAACTATAGTTTTGCTGAAGCTGTGATTGCAATAGCCTACTATAAACCAACAGATTCAGCATATATAACAATATAACAATATAACAATTCTTTTATTACTGGTTCTTGCAAAATCAGGTAGAGAAATACTGAAGAATTTAGTAGAGAAATACTGAAGAATTTATAGCTCCAGTCTTATGTAGCCTTATAGTATTGATTAGCAAATCCTGTGAAGAGAATGTAGAGCAGAAGGCATCATTCATTCATGAAATGGAAATATGCTGTCAGAGAGCATTCATCTTGCATGGGCCAACTATTCATGATTCCTCTCGAAATGATCCATCATTGTAGCTGAATTCTGGGGCTCAGAGGGGGTGAAAGGGAATGGGCTCTTACCTTATAAAGGTAGAGTATATTTTTACACAACTACTGTGTTCTGCTGCCTCGATAGCTGATGCCTCCTCTGCATAAGAACTGTATGACAGAGCTGATAGAGGGTTTTGCTGGGAGAGAGCACACAGACTTTTGTGATAACTAGCAGCAGTTTTCAAGAACACTGGAAGATGTTGCAAATGTCAGGAACTGAACTCAATGGGCTGCCAAGTTGAATCCAACTACACCTCTGAGCCAGGTCAGCTGGGGATATGTCTGGCAGGACCAAGCAAGAAAATCTCTTGGGACTGGAGACAGACTTCTACTGAAACCCTGAATGTTGTGAGCAGCTTTGAGAGGTGGGTGGAGGTGTTACTAGAAGGATCATCTGATCAGTGGATGGAAAGGAAGAAAAGAAGCTATCACGAAAGTCACTGAGAAGGGGAGTCTTTCACTCCTATTTCCAGAGGGATCTTTATGCTCTTTCTAGCCAGGTTATGATGTTTTTACTCTCATAGCAGTGGTTCACTTGCATAGATCTATAGCTAGCAAATGGGGAAGATTTTCCTCTATGCCACTAAACAGATTAGAGTCAATTTTCAAAGGCATTTTAATGAAAAAACCTAATTAACAAAAATTAAATCCCTTTTTGTACCACTGGCTACCTAGCAAGAGAACTAAGGTTAGTTTTCAACATTACTTTCCCATTTTGACAATGTTTTTCCCAGAGTTTTACTATTTCCTTTTTTTTTTTAAATTGAAAAAAAATAAATTTTGAGAAAAACTCTCCCCAATCATATGATTTAAAGCTCTTTTGTCCATATTTTTATTCCTCTGCACCTGCCTTCCTACTTGTACATTTTTTCCTGTGTTACCACAGAAGTATGGAGAAAATAAAAATCCATACCTGCAAAAAATTAGGAATTTCAGGATCTTTTTTCTTGAAAAAGTTCCTGAAATACAAATAAGAGAAACAGTAGGAAGATTGGAATGAATATGTCCGAAGACTAATACGTCACTTGCTTTCAGAGATTTTTGTATGAGATACCAGGATTTCTTGTCTAGAAACCTAGTCTAGTCCTAGATTTCCATCTAAGATCAGTAATAATATCGGGGTGATAATGTGAGTACCTGACAGGCATATTTCTGTCTTTTGTTTTATTCTCAACTGATTTTCTGATGCCATAATGCGGATTTCACCAAAGTTAACTAAACAAACCACAGTGCCCAAGGAGAAGACTACCCAAACACATGGTTACAACATAGCACTTGCTGGCTCAGACAATGGTTGTTTTCAGAAAGGGCTGTTCCATCAGCGTGGTGAAAACTGAAGCCTGGAATTCAGGTAACCGCAGTCTGGACTAAAAAAAAGCAACTTTAGAAACTATTAGACACTAAAGATATAGCTTTAAATTTTGAAAATCCTTCATCTGATCCCAAGCAAAAAGCCCTATGTTAAATCTCTTTGCTTGGATTATAACCAATTTCTATTGCTATGGTTTAGCAGCTTTTGAAAATCATTTCAGGAAATCTTTTGTTGTCATAAAACAATACCTTTTTTTATTCAGTCCCTACCATCAATACTTTGTGTTTTCACAATATGTTCTATCAATAAAACACTTTCTATCATTCAATCAGTGTAAACTGTTCAGGCTCATCTACTGTACATTGCTTGATGAAAAATTTGTGACAGCTCTAAAGCCAACTGATCAGCAAGATGATTCTTTAATCATATGCATGAGTGAAAGTATTTTACTGAAAAGGAGACATAAAAAATAAGTAGATCGTTATTACTGAAGCACAGATTGCTTTGTATTTTTATCTTCTAAAATGCAGCTGAGAATATCATTATTAAGAAGAGAATGTCATTTTTCAAAAGAACTTGTGGCAGTAACAGCTAGTGAGGCATTTTTTTATTAGCTTCAAGAGGGAATG
Source organism: Empidonax traillii (assembly GCF_003031625.1). Taxonomy (NCBI): domain Eukaryota; kingdom Metazoa; phylum Chordata; class Aves; order Passeriformes; family Tyrannidae; genus Empidonax; species Empidonax traillii. The sequence continues at coordinate 1,078,659 of NW_020955514.1, forward strand.
CCTGTTACATAATACTACAGCAATTGTTTCAGGGCACAAAATTCAGAGCTAGATGATGAACAGAAAACATTCAAGAGGGCACAGACTCAGAAATTTCGTTTAGAAACTTCTACATAACTGAATTATAGACTTCCTATGTTCTCTTTAGTGAATAATAGTGAGTAGTCTTGCTCAGATAAAGTATACATTTAGTATATGATGAAAATACTTCTATCTTGCTCTGATAGGTATGGAAGCTGTTTCGCAGCATATAAAAAGGAGATTTCAGGCTATAATAATAACATATTAGGTATGGGGGAAAAGTCCAAAAGGAAAAACACAGAAGTTTTCTTCTCAGGGCAGGATGTGTAAAACAGTATCCACTCCAGAACCAAGGGGGAAAAGTTAAACTTCATTCACAATAGTGAATGCAGGTTTCAAGCTCAGATAATTGAATTTTATCTACTTGTCTGCCAGTAGCCATGACACTTTTATTTCTTTTTGTTTCATCTTCTCCCCAGTAGGCTTCACTTATTGCACAGATGGATTCCGATATTAAAGGCAATTTCCAGTTGGCTTTAGGACAGCTGTTATTTAATTGGCTCCTCTAACTGTCACCAAAAGCTTTTGAAAACTCTTGTATTTAAAAAAAGTCTGTGGGGCAAATTCCCTGCTGATATATTTCTATGGAGCTACACTGTAACAAATTTCACCCAAGAAATTCCACTCTCACTGCAGTATCTTATTCTTCTTCTCTGATAGCTTATGTTGCTTTATGAAAATGACCAATACCAGTGCCCTAGCCAAACCCAAATAAGAACCATGCAAGCCATAGCATCCATCACTTCTCCCCTAAGCTACTGAGGAGAGTTACTTGAAGGAGGCTTGTGGCCTCGGGTTGGAAACAAAGAATTAAGAAGTAGACAGGCTCCCTAACCTGGCTGAAGAAGGACAAGTTGCTGTGCATCTCCTTATGCCATTGCTCAACATAGTAAGAGGCAGGCACTGGGACGAATCTTGCAGCCTTCAGTTTAACAACCACAATTGTATTAAGAGATTCCTGCTCAGCAGATCGGTTGGCATTTGAAAAGGGACAAAATCACAGAAAAATGGTGAAGTGGGACACTGGCCATCAGCGGTCTCTCAGGAATCTCCATATCATGTTCCACAGCATGCGGCAAACATGGTCTTAATCGTAATTCATGGGCTGGACTGCTCTGAGGACACTTCTCCTTTTGCTGGGACATGTTTGTACTTATGTTGGTATGAACAGGTTTGGTGCCAACTATGTTATTGTAAAAAACACTATTTGAGTAGCTGTTGGCAATGTAAGAAGAGACAGTTTGTAGTCTTACCTGCTTTCCTAGTCAGAGAGATTCTGTAGATATTTTTTTAACGTTTAACAGATAGCACACGGATTTACTGAAGACAAAATTGCCCCCTTCCCACCTAGGGGATCAAAATCTTCTTTAGTTTTCTGAGGGTCAAGAAGGCATGAAGAGGGTTCAGGGTAGGTTTGGATATAGCCTGCATAATGATTACAAAATTTCTTTGTGTACTGTAGTTATTAAAGACCTGTTGATTGACAGATGAGCAGTGGGTATATTTGTGCTTCAGTGTACATAGGTGAGCAGTCCTCTGAAATATGGTTCATTCAGCTGGAAAGCTGCAGGGATAATTGGGCTTGACTCAAAAGCAAGTAGAAACTAGAACAGGAGAGATAATTTTGGGATATCATATTAACAAAAGCAAAAGAAGGTTATTTTTCTGAATATTTTTTCACACACTTACAGCAACCTAAATCTGACAAGCCATCAGAAATACCAGGGACAAAGATATTTGCATTTCTAAACACACCAAGTGCTTAGAAGCTAAATTCTTTTTCTGTAAGATCATGAGACCTTTGTGAACAAAGCCAATGCCAAAAGCTGCCTGTAGGAAACATCTCTGTTAAGAGCTGTATGCTGAACCTTTTTGCATCAGAGCTTTATTTATATCACGTACCCTTGGACGCATGTTCCCTGCTAGCTCAGGAGTGTATAATCAATCCTACATAAGATGTATTCCCAGGTCACTAAGCAAGACTCAGTTAAGGGTACACTTCTGATTTGTTTACATATATGGTCCTGTAATAATATTTATTTTTATACTGACACGTATGTCATCTCAGTAAATAGTTTAATCACACTCTAGATGTAAGGCCGTAAGCAAAATAATCCTATGGACAAATGTATGGATTTAAACTTTAAAACAAGAAACTTTTATATGATACAGTGTCAAGACACAGATATAGCTGGGTGGACTCACTCGTTTACAGCTGCCTCTCTGAACGGACTTGGCTATTGCAGGGCTCAGACTTGTTCCCTGTGTTGAACTCTAGTGATTCAGAAACTCTCAAATTAAGCCATTTTCTCCTCTATACATTTTATGAGGGCAGAAAGTTCATGCAATGTGAAAGGAAGAGTACAATTGAGCATCTGCAACAAAATGTATGCCCTCCACAATGCTGCTGGAAAAATCTCAGTGGGATGGATGGGGTAGGATTTTCCGGGTATTGGGCAGCTAACTGAGTTTCAAGAGGGTATCTATGTTTCCTTGGTATTTACAGGAAAGGTAAATTTGGAGTACAATTTGTACTTTCTTTCTCTGACACTCAAGTTCTCTACAGAAGAAATTTGAAAATTATTTCTCATGGCTTTTCTCTAAGCACAGTCTACAGGGTAGTCTGACAGGGGAGAGCGACTCCCATTCAGAGGTAGAAACTCTTCCTCTATACAGAAAATAATCTAAGTATCACTTTGCCCAGAGTAAACTGTTAGCCAGGAAGTTAAGGCTTACAGCACTCATTGAAAGCAGGGGAAGACCTGAGCTTCAGTGATGAATTCTCTGATGCTCAGTCTGAAGCAGGAAGGAAATCACAGTTTCAGTGGCCCAGCAAGTAATTATATTTGGTGAGCAACAGTTTTGACTAAACCGAGTTAGAGGCCCCAAGGCACCCACAGCCACAGAGCTCATAGCATGGATGGCCAGGCAACAACTTGCCGTGAGGACTGGAAGGGAAATCTTCCACAGCCCCAAAGAACAGAGGGGAGAAGGGACATATAAACCTATTACCATATGCTTCGGTGTGAGTGATGGCTGAGGCCACAGTTTTGGCCAAATCAAATTTGCCACAAAGCCAGAATGAGGAATGGCCACTTTGTGAATCCCAGCAAACTCCCATCTGCATCTCAGGCCAGGTTGTAGCAGATAATAAAAAGAAGCACAGTTGTTTGGGGAACTTTCATGTGAAAGTCTTGCAAGGAGGATAAGCAAAAAATCTCACAGTATATTAAGTCCTGCATATTTTAGCTGAGATCACACAAGGGCACTTCTGCTGAGGGGCCTCAGCCTCACGCTGCTTTCAGGTCTTACAGGCAGAGGAGATGAAACCTGACATCTGCAAATGCTTATGGCAGAGCCTTCACATGCAAAGCTTGTTTCTCCAAACAGATTGTGCAGACACAGGATTTCACCAGTATCTAATGGCAGGTCCAAGAGGCTCTTTATGAAGGATTTGTTCCACTACCTCTCTAATAAATACTCCCTTACAGGGAGTATTAACCTCTAATACCAGTTCCATCCCTGTATTTTCCTCTTCCTCTCCAGAACAGGTTTACCTCCGTACGTTGAAAGAAACTTTATTAAATAACAATTAAAAATTTTCATTTTTTATAGCCATCCATCAACTGAGGTAATGAAGTAAAGAAATTAAATGCTCTTTGGTTTTGAGATTGCTGGTGAAATTATGCAGACAGGTCATTTTCCAATCCTAAATCTAAATAATTCAGTTGCTATAGGATCAAAATATGTGTTATTCTGCCCTCAGTTTTCCATGCATTGATTCATCCTTATTCCCTTCAGCACATTTTCACTTTGATTTGATAATGCTCATAAAAGCAGTTGGCATCCAGATTGCTCATTATCACTCTTATTGTTCCAAGCCTTATGTTCTCCTCCCCCTCCTGTAACCACTTACACTTTGAGAAGTAAAACCTTACCTTGTGTGTACCTCTGTGTAAGCATTCAGGAGAAAGTCAGATCTCTTGCATTCATACCGTAGCATACCAGAGCAAATATTGCAAAATGGCTTAATCCTCCTTATTCTAAACCAAAATTGATGAAAATATAACAACATAAAACCAAACTCAGTCACTAGTGATGCTTATGCTCAACTTCCTCTGATATATCAGAGCAGGTGCATTCTTGTGGGAAAATCAGACTTCTCAGAGTGAGGATCTTGCTTATTGGCTGTATTTGAGGATCAGTGGAGTGAAACACCTGACAAGCTCAGGTAATACAAGCCAAGGGCATTTATTCCCCATTGCACCTTTCATGAAGCATTATTCTGCAGAAGCCTAAGAAGCTGCCCCTTGTTAAGAGGGGTGTGGATCAGGCCTCAGCAATGGTCTTCAGTTATTTGCTAGCAGAAAGGAAAGTATTCCTCATGTCATTCTAGAATTCTGGTTTTTAGAGGCTACAGTTTTACAGACAATCCCACATGGAAGGACGCGCTTCGATGCCTGAAATGACTTTTTTAATAACATAAGAGCGTCTTTGAGTTGAAATATTTCAGGCAGTTACTCTAATCACCTTACTCTATCCTTATGCATGTGAATATATGCTTTTAAATCTCTTTCTATCCTTTTTTTCCTCAGCAAAGAATTATTTTCTACTTGTATTACGTATACAGTGAGATCCCAATTATATGAAAGCCTCTTGTTTCTATCACATTAAATATAAATAGCAATAAAAATAGACTCCTTTCTATGTCTAGTTCTCACAATTCTAAATATAAGGCAATCCACTTCAACAAACATTTTTTTTATCATAATACAGATTTTAATGGTTTTCAAAGTGTACATTTTTTTGCTGCTTTCAGAAGTAGCAAAAATTTTTAGCTAGTTTCAAAACTTATCCTTGTTACACAGCAAGTTTCTAATTCACTGTTGTGCAGAACCTTGCAGCCTTCTCTAATTCACCTTCGTGCAGAACTGTGCAGCCTTCTCTGATTCACCTTCTCTTATAGTCTGCTTAAAATTCCTCTGGAAGAAAAAAGAGTGAGACAAAATTTTTATCAGAACAAAGTACATTTAAGGTTACAGCTCTATTTTTAGCTCCTGCACCTGGTTTTGTTTGATTAACAAAATTGGTTTGAAAATTGCCAGATCGGCTTGAAAGAAAAAGTTCTCAGGTTTCTTTGATTATACACATCAGTTGGCTTTGCCACTGAATTGTCTTACTTGTTTTATCAACTGGTTAAATAGATGTTCTGCAGTCATCTGAAAGAAAATTCTATTACAGAGAAATGTAGGGTGCACAGGCACATCACTGGCATTGCCACAATAGATGTACTGAGATGGAAATTCTTAATGTTGCAATGATTTGAGGGAATTGTAACATTGAAATTCAGATCCTGAAGGCAGGCACAGAAGTGCTGCAAGAAGGATTGAAAAAAAACCGAGGAGATTGCCGAGGAGAAGGGAAAAAGAGACATTCACAGCTCCACCTGGAACCTGGTACAACAGCAGCAGGCACCATCACAAGTACATCTGTCTAACAAGAAGCCTTTAAGGTCCGACACGCTGTAGAGAGGTCCCTGCTTTAGAACCATGTAAAGAATAAC
>NW_020955515.1:0-2070 GCF_003031625.1 Empidonax traillii
TAACTCAATGCTTGAGTGGATCTCTGAGGAGCAGATCTCTGAGGAGCAGATCTCTGATATAAATGCTTTGCAAACAGCCTATAAAGGCTATTATTATAAATATATTCTGGTTTGTGTGTGAGGAAACTGAGGCACAGGCCCAGAGAGCAGCTCTCACCAAACCCCACAACTCCACCTGATCCGTGCAGCGAACCATCCAGCCTTTTCCTGGGAACCTGCCGTGAGTGCCGTGAACTCCAGCGATGGTGAGAAGGGAGGGACACAAACTGTGTCGCTTTCCCGTGGGATTTTGTGCTCCATACCAGGCGGGAATCGCCTTTCCAAGCACACAACTCTCAGCCCAGTTCCTCCGCAAGGTGTCTTATGCCACGACATTTCTGGGCTTGATCCCCAGGACTTTGTTCCCTTGGGCCCAATTACCAAAACGCCACGAGAATCCCAAAACAATCCCTGCAGGAATCACAGGAGGTAGCTGCAGCTCTTCCTCTGCCCTCCATCCCCCTGTCACCCCTCTGCCATGTAACTGTCTTGCCCTTGGTGCTTGGGCCACAAGAAAATGATGTAATTAATAATCATTGCGAAAGTTCCTGCACCATCTCTCATCCAAGTGTTCCAAAGCTCTACACAAACGCTCAGTAATTAACACTCATAAACTGTAAATTGCATAAAAGGTACATGGGGATCTTCCAGGGGCTGGGTTGGAGCTGTCTCTTGGGCAGGATGGTGCAGCTGATCAACACCCTGTAGCAACTGCATTTTCTCTTTTGATATTGGTTTTGTTAACTGCTGCTCTTTGATACAGTTTTGTACACATGCCCAGAGGCTGGTTGGAGGATAATGAACTATTCTATATGGTTTCTGCATAATGAATGGAATTATTTAATTGGCACATAACCTAAGAGACTGCTAGTAGACTAAAACATTCAAAACATGAGCAAATGGGGAAGAATGGGATGACTCAGGGAACACTGAATTAGCAGCCTCTGTCAAAGAAATTTGCACCCGCTCCTCTTGGGTTTCAGTGTTGGGGTTGAAGAAGAATGCAGTGATTTAAATCCTTTGGGGTGGGTGAATTGCAGGCACTGCCCACCCCACTTGGTGAGGAAAACCTTCCATGTTGCAGCTCATTTTCAAACAGCAGCTCCTTTTCCAGAAACCTCACCCAACCTGTCAAAGTCTTTGGGGTAATTCAATTTTCTTTGCATCAGATTCTGCATAACTGAGGAAACCTCAAGGTACAAGAGTCTGACACGAATTGCCTTTCCTGGACTGAAATTTTCTCCCTTTTTTGGGAATGTGGGGAAGGGCTGAAGCTCCAATCCACAGTTTGTGTCTAGAGATCTGAACTGGGAGTGTGAGTGACAGCAAGTTCCGGAGTCTTTACGAGCACGTGAGAGTTTAATTGCCTGAGCAATCAGCTGAAATATGACTTCAGGACATGGGTTGGCCAATGTCAGGGAAGCTGAGGGACTCCTCCCTGAATTAAAATATTCAATTAAAAAAAAAAAAGCCTCACTGCCTGGTGGTTTTTCCCTCTCCACAGCTAGAAAAATAAACAAACTTCAATAAGATCTGAGTGGAACGATCTTGTTTGGACAGAACTAATAAAGCAGAACAAGACTTTGGCGTCTTTGACTCAGGAAATTAATCACAGGGAACTGCCCTGCTCAGTTGCAGCACAAAAACACACATGTAACAAACCATGTTGGAGGCCATTCCCATTTCTCACATCTGTGGGACAGCCCATTTATTTACATGTATTCACATGATGCTGAGATTCTCTCTCACATTTAGACTTCTCGCTACTTTGGGAATACAGATAATAAAAACTATATGATTAAGGGCTTTAATAGCCAAGATCTTACTCTGGAATCAGTAACAGTGCCCAAAATATATAAGGAGTCAAAAATGCCTTTGTGCAGAAACACACTAGAGCTTAAAAACCACTCATTCCAAACATTGCCACTGGAACTGTTCAAAAATAATACAATATTATTTCAAACAAATAGTCAGACATCTTGCAAAATAAGCAATACAGCCACTAAGAATCCAAGAATTAGTGGGGGGGGG